>NC_140996.1:237200457-237240005 GCF_052327205.1 Somniosus microcephalus
GATTCCCTTCTCCCTCAGATGCTTGTCCAGCCTCCCCTTAAATACATCGATACTATTCGCTTCAACCACTCCCTGTGGTAGCGAGTTCCACATTCTCACCACTCTCTGGGTAAAGAAGTTTCTCCTGAATTCCCTATTGGATTTCTTGGTGACTATCTTATATTGATGGCCTCTAGTTATGCTCTTCCCCACAAGTGGAAACATTCTCTCTGTATCCACTCTATCAAAACCATTCATCATTTTAAAGACCTCTATTAGGTCACCCCTCAGCCTTCTTTTTTCAAGAAAAGAGACCCAGCCTGTTCATCCTTTCCTGATATGTATACCCTCGCATTTCTGGTATCATCCTTGTAAATCTTCTCTGCACCCTCTCCAGTGCCTCTATATCCTGTTTATAATATGGCGACCAGAACTGTGCGCAGTGCTCCGAGTGTGGTCTAACCAAGGTTCGATACAGGTTTAGCATAACTTCACTACTTTTCAATTCTATCCCTCTAGAAATAAACCCTAGTGCTTGGTTTGCTGTTTTTATGGCCTTGCTAACCTGTGTCGATACTTTGTGATTTGTGTATTTGTACTCCGAGATCCCTTTGTTCCTCTTCCCCATTTAGATTCTTATTTTCCAAATAATGTGACCTCCCTATTCTTCCGACCAAAATGTAATCCCTCACATTTATCTGTGTTAAATTTCATTTGCCAATTATATGTAGAGGGGACGCTACCTGCTCCAAACCGTCATCCTCCGGGAGTCCGGCCGTGTCACCATTGCTGTTTATGGCAATTTCCATCGTGGCCGCCTTCCCCATGATCCCGTCTGTCATCGTTCAGATCTGTTGGGAGAATGTACAGAAAATCTTATAAAGTCCTGCAGACAAAACGTTAAAGGCCGCTCGGTACAGGGGCTTCTTCCCAGGTCCCTCCCACCCTCCACCCAAACCACCAGGAAACAGACCAATCAGGCTTTGCCCTTTGTGGGATCTTGCTATGTACAAAACATCTGCCACATTTGCCAACGTAAGTAATTGGCTGAGAGTGGAGTGCGCCAGAGGTTTCAGGTGAGACGAGGTACTACAACAAACACCAGTTCCTGCTCTCTAACACGCTGGAAATGACTGCACGGCTTCAATTAACCTGTCCACCCCCCGCCCCCCCACAAAACCATCACTCACGCCTCGCGGCCCTCCCCCCACCCCGCCCCCCTCGCCCACACCCCCCCACCCCTCCCCCCGCCCCCCCCCACAAAACCATCACTCACGCCTCGTGGCCCTCCCCCCACCCCGCCACCCTCGCCCACACACCCCCACCCCTCCCCCCGCCCCCCCCACAAAACCATCACTCACGCCTCGTGGCCCTCCCCCCACCCCGCCACCCTCGCCCACACACCCCCACCCCTCCCCCCCGCGTCCCCCTCCCCTCCCCCCACCCCCCCTCCCCCCGCCCCTCGCGCCCCCCACCCCCGCCCCTCGCGCCCCCCACCCCACCCCTCCCCCCCACACCCCCACCCCTCCCCCCGCGCCCCCTCCCCCCGCCCCTACCCCCTCCCCCTCGCGCCCCCCACCCCGCACCCCACCCCGCCCCCTCCCTCGCGCCCCCCACCCCGCACCCCACCCCTCCCACCCCCCCACCCCGCACCCCACTCCCGCCCCTCACACCCCCCGCGCCCCCTCCCCCCACCCCGCCCCACCCCTCCCCCCACCCCTCGTGGCCCTCCTCCAGCGTGGTTACAGCTGCCATTCCTCAGTTTCATTCTCGGGATGTGGGCATCGCTGGCAAGGCCGGCGTTTATCGGCCATCCCTCGTTGCCCAGAGAAGGTGGGGGTGAGCTTTCTTCTTGAACCACTGGTAGTGGGTTTGATGCAATGGAGGGGCCACTTCCGAGGGCACTGAGGAGCCAAACATATTGGTGTGGGACTGGAGTCACACAGGAACATAAGAAGTAATAGCAGGAGTCCGCCATTCGGCCCCTCAAGCCTGCTCCGCCATTCAATAAGATCGTGGCTGATCTTCGACCTCATCGCCACTTTCCCGCCCGATCTCCAAATTCCTCGATTCCCCAGGGTCCAAAAATCTATTGATCTCGGCCTCGAATATACTCAACCAATCAGCATTCACAGCCCTCTGGGGCAGAGAATTCCACAGATTCACCGCCCTCAGTGAAGAAACAGGCCCAGACCGGGCAAGGACGGGACATCAGTGAACCAGTTGGGTTTTCACAACAACCCGCATCTTTGTGGTCACTTTTACTGAGACCAGTTTTTTATTTCAGATTTTTTTTAATTTTTTTTTTTTTTTTTTACACTGAATTCCAATTCTCAAGCGGCCCTGGTGGGACCTGGATTATTAGTCCAGTAATTTAACCAGTCGTATATCCTGCCTGTGTTATATATTCCTCAGTTCCAGCGCTGGTGTTAAAAACCCGAAGAGTTCCCACACACACTCTCCTGTGACGCTGTCTGCACCAAGCAGCAGCTGTCAATCGCTCCGACAGCCAACCATTACTGACGGGATTAAACATCTCCCTGTGTCCTGCCAAAAAACAACCCTTGCCTTAAATCAAACAGGACAACAGTGGCTGTTTCACAGCTGGTTATAGGCTGTGGGTAGACTGAAGGCTCTGGCCATTGGGACCCTGTGCAGAATCCTGACAGCGCTCGAGGGGACATGATGGATCAGCAGATATCTCTGGGGCAGGGGCTTGCGACGATATCTGTGGTATCACAGAGTGACCAGGAAACAGGAATGGGAAAAGGGGAAATGGTAGAATAATTGACTGTACATCACCGTGAAGTGCAGAGCACGAGGCTTTGAGGCTATTAAAATCCCACACAGTGTAACTGGAGCCCAGATGCCCGGATTACTACCATTGCTGCTCTCCCGTGGCACAGAACGCTCACTCCATCACTTCGATTCACAATGGCGAGAGGGACAAGGGGGGGGGGGGGGGGGCGCTGGAGGAAAATAGAGCTTGGGTTTTGGAAGCCTGCAGACTGTAGAACGAAATACAAGTGGAGACAGAGAGAGAGAGAGAGAGAGAGAGAGGGGGGGGGGTGGAGAGAGAGAGAGAGAGAGGGGGGTGGGGGGGGGGGGATGGGAAAGTATCCTCCGGACTCAGAGGAAAACCGCAAACAATGCATGCAGGGCAGAACTAGGCCAATATCCACTAATTAATATCCAAAAAAGAGCCATCAAATTTTGGAAACACCTAAAAATGAGCAACCCCCACTGCTATCATTACGAAGCCCTGAAATGCCAAGAGATGATCATAGAGAAGAGTTCCCTCAGTCAACTAATCCTGGGACTCAGTGAAGTAACTACTAACACTACTAATAATAATCAGCCCCAGGACAGTGACATCCTAGCACAGAGAATTCGACCCAACACAATTGTCACTAAACAAAAGGAAAAATATTTCACCTATTGGACAGAAACGACAAAAACCCAAAACAAACTCGATTGCTATTTGGCCCTAAACAGACAATACACCATGGCTGAATACCTGACCATGGTAAAAGATAGCAAACTGAGAAAAACCTTGACAATGTACAGACTTAGTGAGCATAGCCTGGCCATCGAAAAAGGCAGACACAGGCAGACCTGGCTGCCCAGAGAGGACAGGATATGCTCTCGCTGCAGTCAGGGAGTGGTGGAGACAGAGATGCACTTCCTCACAACTTGTGGAAACTATCAGGACATAAGGGGGAATTTCTACCCCAAATTCATAAAAATATGCCATGAATTCAAATATTTGAATGACCACCAAAAACTCCCATACCTATTAGGGGAACAGAGAAAATGCATAACTTTAGCGGCAAACTATGTTACAGCTTGCCATAAGCAGAGGGACAACCAGTGACCATTAAATCTAAGAAAAGATTATATGCATATTATATGTGTTCATATTTATGTATACAGGGATATATGTGTCTATACACTGTATGTCTAGATCTGTGTTTACGTGTTCAATCATACATGTTTTTGTGTGCTTTGGCAACATAAGATGTGCCTTGTCATGCCAATAAAGCAATATGAATTGAATTGGAGAGAGAGAGAGAGAGACAGGAGAGGGAGAGAGACAGAGAGGGAGAGAGAGAGAGACACACAGAGAGAGAGAGACAGAGAGAGAGGCTGCAGGATGTATCACACCTTGCATTCAGCTGACTGCTCGCTGCTGTTGAGCCTTGTGAAGTACAGTTCCACACAGCTCCAATGACAACACCCAGCCACCGCCCCATTCCCCGACGGTGCCGCCGCAACCCTCTGACTCACTCACCGCAGGCAGCACTGGAATAGAATTCCTGCCCCTCCCAGAGTACAAATTCGAAATCTCCCCAGGACAAGGAGCGCCCAAAGGAATGGTCCATCATCAGTTGATGCTGGGAGGATAAGTCCCCGAGAGTGTGTCAGTATTTACAGGGGGTCCCCGGGAGTGTCAGTATTTACAGGGGGTCCCCGGGAGTGTCAGTATTTACAGGGGAATCCCCGGGAGTGTGTCAGTATTTACAGGGGAATCCCCGGGAGTGTGTCAGTATTTACAGGGGGTCCCCGAGAGTGTGTCAGTATTTACAGGGGGTCCCCGGGAGTGTGTCAGTATTTACAGGGGGTCCCCAGGAGTGTGCCAGTATTTACAGGGGGTCCCCGGGAGTGTGTCAGTATTTACAGGGGGTCCCCGGGAGTGTGTCAGTATTTACAGGGGGTCCCCGGGAGTGTGTCAGTATTTACAGGGGGTCCCCGGAGTGTGTCAGTATTTACAGGGGGTCCCCGGGAGTGTGTCAGTATTTACAGGGGGTCCCCGGGAGTGCGTCAGTATTTACAGGGGGTCCCCGAGAGTGTGTCAGTAGTTACAGGGGGTCCCCGGAGTGTGTCAGTATTTACAGGGGGTCCCCGAGAGTGTGTCAGTATTTACAGAGGGTCCTGGGAGTGTGTCAGTATTTACAGGAGGTCCCCAGGAGTGTGTCAGTATTTACAGTTGGTCCCCGGGAGTGTGTCAGTATTTACAGGGGGTCCTCGGGAGTGTGTCAGTGTTTACAGGAGGTCCCCGAGAGTGTCAGTATTTACAGGGGGTCCCCGAGAGTGTGTCAGTATTTACAGGGGGTCCCCAGGAGTGTGTCAGTATTTACAGGGGGTCCCCGGAGTGTGTCAGTATTTACAGGGGGTCCCGGGAGTGTGTCAGTATTTACAGGGGGTCCCAGAGAGTGTGTCAGTATTTACAGGGGGTCCCCGGGAGTGTGTCAGTATTTACAGGGGGTCCCCGAGAGTGTGTCAGTATTTACAGGGGGTCCCCGGGAGTGTGTCAGTATTTACAGGGGGCACCCGGGAGTGTGTCAGTATTTACAGGGGGTCCCCAGGAGTGTGTCAGGATTTACAGGGGGTCCCCGAGAGTGTGTCAGGATTTACAGGGGGTCCCCGGGAGTGCGTCAGTATTTACAGGGGGTCCCCGGGAGTGTGTCAGTAGTTACAGGGGGTCCCCGGGAGCGTCAGTATTTACAGGGGGTCCCCAGGAGTGTGTCAGTATTTACAGGGGGTCCCCAGGAGTGTGTCAGTATTTACAGGGGGTCCCCGGGAGTGTGCCACTATTTACTGGGGGTCCCCGGGAGTGTCAGTATTTACAGAGGGTCCTGGGAGTGTGTCAGTATTTACAGGAGGTCCCCGGGAGTGTGTCAGTATTTACAGGGAGTCCCCAGGAGTGTGTCAGTATTTACAGGGGGTCCCTTTCGACTCCATCTGGCATGACGGTTTATTCCTGAAACTTATCGAAAGTGGGGTAGGAGGGAAAACATATGATGTAATTAAATCAATGTATACAAACAACAAATGTGCAGTTAAAATTGGAGACAAACAAACAAAATACTTCCCACAGGGGCGGGGGGGGTGACGCAGGGCTCGCCAATCTCACCGACACTCTTTAATATTTACATAAATGGATTGGCAAAACTACTTGAACAATCTACAGCATCCGGCCTCACCCTATATGAATCCAAGGTTAAATTCCTCCTCTATGCAGATGACCTGGTTCTGCTGTCACCTACTAAAGAGGGGCTACAGCAAAACCTGGACCTGCTGGAGTCGTACTGCCAGACTTGGGCCCTGACAATAAATCCCCAAAAAACCAAAGTCCTTGTGTTCCAGCAAAGATCCAAACATCAGGGACCCAAAATAAATTTCACAGTAGGAACAACCAAAATTGAACAAACCACTAACTACACATACTTGGGCTTAAAAATCAGTTCTACGGGAAACTTCAAACTGGCTGTGAATGAACTGAAAGAGAAAGCAAGAAGGGCTTTCTATGCCATCAAAAAATCAATCCAAATAGAAATCCCAATTAGCATTTGGCTCCAAATTTTCAAATCAGTAATTACAGGGGGTCCCCGGGAGTGTGTCAGTATTTACAGGGGGACCCCGGGAGTGTGTCAGTATTTACAGGGGGTCCCCGGGAGTGTGTCAGTATTTACAGGGGGACCCTGGGAGTGTGTCAGTATTTACAGGGGGTCCCCGGGAGTGTGTCAGTATTTACAGGGGGTCCCCGGGAGTGTGTCAGTATTTACAGGGGGTCCCCGGGAGTGTGTCAGTATTTACAGGGGGTCCCCGGGAGTGTGTCAGTATTTACAGGGGGTCCCCGGGAGTGTGTCAGTATTTACAGGGGGTCCCCAGGAGTGTGTCAGTATTTACAGGGGGTCCCCGGGAGTGTGTCAGTATTTACAGGGGGTCCCCGGGAGTGTGTCAGTATTTACAGGGGGTCCCCGGAGTGTGTCAGTATTTACAGGGGGTCCCCGGGAGTGTGTCAGTATTTACAGGGGGTCCCCAGGAGTGTGTCAGTATTTACAGGGGGTCCCCGGGAGTGTGTCAGTATTTACAGGGGGTCCCCGGGAGTGCGTCAGTATTTACAGGGGGTCCCTGGGAGTGGGTCAGTATTTACGGGGGTCCCTGGGAGTGGGTCAGTATTTACAGGGGGTCCCCGGGAGTGGGTCAGTATTTACAGGGGGTCCCCGGGAGTGTGTCAGTATTTACAGGGGGTCCCGGGAGTGTGTCAGTATTTACAGGGGGTCCCCGGGAGTGGGTCAGTATTTACAGGGGGTCCCTGGGAGTGTGTCAGTATTTACAGGGGGTCCCCGGGAGTGCGTCAGTATTTACAGGGGGTCCCTGGGAGTGGGTCAGTATTTACAGGGGGTCCCCGGGAGTGGGTCAGTATTTACAGGGGGTCCCCGGGAGTGGGTCAGTATTTACAGGGGTTCCCTGGGAGTGGGTCAGTATTTACAGGGGGTCCCTGGGAGTGGGTCAGTATTTACAGGGGGTCCCCGGGAGTGGGTCAGTATTTACAGGGAGTCCCTGGGAGTGGGTCAGTATTTACAGGGGGTCCCTGGGAGTGGGTCAGTATTTACAGGGGGTCCCCGGGAGTGGGTCAGTATTTACAGGGGGTCCCTGGGAGTGGGTCAGTATTTACAGGGGGTCCCCGGGAGTGTCAGTATTTAGAGGGGGGTCCGGGGAGGGAACCCAAGATACTAATTGAAAAGCAAAGAGTTGACAATGGCAAAGAAGTTATTACTGTTTGTGGGATCTTGCTGTGTGCAAATTACTGCCGTGTTTACCTCAGTAACTGTCAGTAATTCATAGTAGGGGAAGCATTTTGAGACAGTTAGAGATGTAACATGACATTATATAAATACAAGGATGCCCTTTGAGCGCAGGACGTCCCAAGGTCCAATGAAGTACTTTGTTTATACTGTAGAGTTGAAAGCAGTGACAGGAGTGGGGACACATCACGTACAGCTTCCCAGCTTGTGATACAGCAGAGAGGTGGCCAGGAGGAGCCGATATACCCAGCAACTCGTCACTGCACAAGAATGCTGGCTGCACCAATAGGTCTGCTCACTAGATGGCAGCCTGCTCCATGCAACAGCACAGCTGCACAAACTGATTCGGGCAATGTCCAGCAATCAGCTCAGAGCAACCAGAGACAGCGGCAGGTCCGGCCACACCATACCTCAGTGTTCAGCCACCAATAACCCAAACTCTCCCGTACACTCACTTCCCATCAATCCGATTGTGAAGGGACTTATAATCCAAGCTCCTCATTTCATTTGTAATTCTCAAACAGTCTGCGCACCCTCTGAGCCGGGCTCCCTCTACACTGTCCCATCAAACACTCCCAGGGCAGGTACAGCACGGGTTAGATACAGAGTAAAGCTCCCTCTACACTGTCCCATCAAACACTCCCAGGGCAGGTACAGCATGGGTTAGATACAGAGTAAAGCTCCCTCTACACTGTCCCATCAAACACTCCCAGGGCAGGTACAGCATGGGTTAGATACAGAGTAAAGCTCCCTCTACACTGTCCCATCGTACACTCCCAGGGCAGGTGCAGCACGGGTTAGATACAGAGTAAAGCTCCCTCGACACTGTCCCATCAAACACTCCCAGGGCATGTACAGCACGGGTTAGATACAGAGTAAAGCTCCCTCTACACTGTCCCATCAAACACACCCAGGGCAGGTACAGCACGGGTTAGATACAGAGTAAAGTTCCCTCTACACTGTCCCATCAAACACTCCCAGGGCAGGTACAGCACGGGTTAGATACAGATTAAAGCTCCCTCTACACTGTCTCATCAAACACCCCCAGGGCAGGTACAGCACGGGTTAGATACAGAGTAAAGCTCCCTCTACACTGTCCCATCAAACACTCCCAGGGCAGGTACAGCATGGGTTAGATACAGAGTAAAGCTCCCTCTACACTGTCCCATCAAACACTCCCAGGGCAGGAACAGCACGGGTTAGATACAGAGTAAAGCTCCCTCTACACTGTCCCATCAAACACTCCCAGGGCAGGAACAGCACGGGTTAGATACAGATTAAAGCTCCCTCTACACTGTCCCATCAAACACTCCCAGGGCAGGTACAGCACGGGTTAGATACAGAGTAAAGCTCCCTCTACACTGTCCCATCAAACACTCCCAGGGCAGGTACAGCACGGGTTAGATACAGAGTAAAGCTCCCTCTACAATGTCCCATCAAACACTCCCAGGGCAGGTACAGCATGGGTTAGATACAGAGTAAAGCTCCCACTACACTGTCCCATCAAACACTCCCAGGGCAGGTACAGCACGGGTTAGATACAGAGTAAAGCTCCCTCTACACTGTCCCATCAAACACTCCCAGGGCAGGTACAGCACGGGTTAGATACAGAGTAAAGCTCCCTCTACAATGTCCCATCACACACTCCCAGGGCAGGTACAGCACGGGTTAGATACAGAGTAAAGCTCCCTCGACACTGACCCATTAAACACTCCCAGGGCAGGTACAGCATGGGTTACATAATATTGCCAGAACTTCAGGTCCCCACGGGCGAGTACACGCTGGGTACTCACGCGTAGGCCCAACGAAAGTGCCGGTTTCGTGCATGCACTGCGCATGCGCGGGAAACCGAAACTTCCGTTCCCTTAAAGGAAGGGGTTCACGGGTCGAACGCGTGCGCCGGAGAGGCAGCGCGTACACCTGGAACTTCCGTTTTTTTTTGCAGGTTTCTCCGGGAAGGTAAGTCTCCAGCAGTTACACTTTTAAAAAGCAGTCGCAAGACCTGCTTTTAACAAGGTAAGTGGTGAATTAAGTTAAATTAAAACATTTTTTCCACAGGTTTATTATTTTTATAAATACTTTAAAGAAAGGTAAGTTCATTTTTAGCCCCGTTAAAAACTGTAATTAATTTTTTCAAAATTTTAAATTATTGTTTGAGTTATTTTATGTAATTTATAGTTATTTAAAAAAAATGTGATTTAAAAAAAAAACGTATTTGAAGTTTGAGTGATGTTTTGGGACTGAATTGTATTCATAGATTTGACAGCTCTTCCTGTCAAATCTATGAATACAGATTCCCTGCTACCATTGGCTCTCCGTGGCCCACGTGACCCCAGGGAACGCTTCGAACTAACTGCGCCCCTGGGATACACAAGCACTGTGCGCCGGCAGTTGGAGCAGGCCCAGGATCGGAATCCCACGCGGGCCCACAGCTCAACGGCCGGCGCGCTAGGTAAGTGCAGGTCGGGGGCTTGCACCCGCGGGAAGCCTCCGACCCGAATTTCTGGTATTAACAAGAAATAGGAGCAGGAGTAGGCCATTCGGTCCCTCGAGCTTGCCCCGCCATTCAATGAGATCATGGCTGATCTGATTTTTTCCTCAACGCCACTTTCCTGCCCGCTCCCCAAAACCCTCGACTCCCCTGTAGCTCAAATGTCTGTCTATCTCCGCCTTGAATATATTCAGTGACTCCGCCTCCACAGCTCGCTGAGGAAGAGAATTCCAAAGAATCACCACCCTCTGAGAAGAAATTCCTCCTCATCTCCATCTTAAAAGGGTGCCCCCGTATTCTGAAACTCTGCCCCCTAGTTCTAGATTCCCCCACGAGGGGACCAATCTCCTCGCGGGGGGGGGGTTTGCTCCTGCTGTTGGGGGGCAGGGGGGTTAAACTAGCTTGGCCAGGGGATGGGAACCCGAGAATAGATTCAGAAGGGGGGGAGAGGCAAAGCTGGAATTAGAAATCAGAAAAGCAGACGGTGAATTTGGAAGACAGGAAGCAAGGGCTAGAAAATAGACAACCAGGGAGTTTGGCAGTGCTAAATAGCATATACTTCAATGCAAGGTGTATAGGGAATAAGGCAGATGAGCCGAGAGCACAGATAGACACGTGGGACTATGATATTATAGCTAGGGCAGGTATGGCAGCTCAACATTCCAGACGGGATGGAGAGGGGGTAAAAAAAGGGGCGATCACACGGCTGGGAGTGTACTATAGACCCACAAACAGTCAGAGGGAGATAGAAGAGCAAGTATGTAGGCACATTTCTGAGAAGTGCAAAAACTATGGGGCAGTAATAGTAGGGGATTTCAACTACCCTAATATAAACTGGGATAAAATTAGTGTGAAAGGTATAGAGGGTGTGGAATTCCTAAAATGCAATCAGGAGAACTTTTTAAGCCAGTGCAGGTGGTTCTGGGCTTAGTTGTAGGGACTGAAGCTGGGCAGTGGAAAGGGTATCAGTGGGAGAGCACTTCGGTGGTAGTGATCATAATTCAGTTAGATTTAGGGTAGTTATAGAAAAGGACAAGGACAGACCAGGAATAAAAGTTCACAATTGGGGAAAAGCTAATTTTACTAAGCTGAGAGGCGACATAGATACAGAGTAAAGCTCCCACTGCACTGCCCCATCAAACACTCCCAGGGCAGGTACAGTATGGGTTAGATACAGAGTAAAGCTCCCTCTACACTGTCCCATCAAACACTCCCCGGGCAGGTACAGCACGGGTTAGATACAGAGTAAAGCTCCCTCTACACTGTCCCATCAAACACTCCCGGGGCAGGTACAGCACGGGTTAGATACAGAGTAAAGCTCCCTCTACACTGTCCCATCAAACACTCCCAGGGCAGGTACAGCACGGGTTAGATACAGAGTAAAGCTCCTTCTACACTGTCCCATCAAACACACCCAGGGCAGGTACAGCACGGGTTAGATACAGAGTAAAGCTCCCTCTGCACTGTCCCATCAAACACTCCCAGGGCAGGTACAGCATGGGATTAGATACAGAGTAAAGCTCCCTCTACACTGTCCCATCAAACACTCCCAGGGCAGGTACAGCACGGGTTAGATGTTCTGTTACCCGACACTCTCGTTCTCCACCTTCAGGACCACAAAATATTCAAAGAAAAAACTGTCCAAACTTGATTTGCGAGCTGCAGTAACTGGCCCCTGGCCCCTGCCTTGAGGAGGAATCTTACTGCAGAAACCTGGGGTTTCATGTTTCACAGAAAACTGTCATCAGCAAACGATTACAGAGAGTTGAAGCACAAAGAATTCTCTGGTTACTATGTCAACGGTCTCCTGATCTGGTGGCACAGGTTGAAACTCTCCCCCGCTGCATAATCAGCTGCTGGAGAAAGGCTCCTGGTCACACAAAGCTTTTAATCTGCTTGATCAATAAATCCATCAGTCACAGCTCACATTGCCCTGCTCTTCACCTGCCTAACCCGGGCCCGGCCTACTGAGGGCCGTAGGGAGCGCCGCACTGTCAGAGGGGCAGCACTGAGGGAGCGCCGCACTGTCGGAGGGGCAGCACTGAGGGAGCGCCGCACTGTCAGAGGGGCAGCACTGAGGGAGCGCCGCACTGTCGGAGGGGCAGCACTGAGGGAGCGCCGCACTGTCGGAGGGGCAGCACTGAGGGAGCGCCGCACTGTCGGAGGGGCAGCACTGAGGGAGCGCCGCACTGTCGGAGGGGCAGCACTGAGGGAGCGCCGCACTGTCGGAGGGGCAGCACTGAGGGAGCGCCGCACTGTCGGAGGGGCAGCACTGAGGGAGCGCCGCACTGTCGGAGGGGCAGCACTGAGGGAGCGCCGCACTGTCGGAGGGGCAGCACTGAGGGAGCGCCGCACTGTCGGAGGGGCAGCACTGAGGGAGCGCCGCACTGTCGGAGGGGCAGCACTGAGGGAGCGCCGCACTGTCAGAGGGGCAGTACGGAGGGAGTGCCGCACTGTCTGAAGGGCAGTACGGAGGGAGTGCCGCACTGTCACAGGGGCAGTACTGAGGGAGTGCTGCACTGTCACAGGGGCAGTGCTGCACTGTCACAGGGGCAGTACTGCACTGTCAGAGGGGCAGTACTGAGGGAGTGCCACACTGTCGGAGTGGCAGTACTGAGGGAGCGTTGCACTGTCGGAGGGGCAGTACTGAGGTAGCGCCGCACTGTCGGAGGGTCAGTACTGAGGGAGCGCCGCACTGTCGGAGGGTCAGTACTGAGGGAGCGTTGCACTGTCGGAGGGTCAGTACTGAGGTAGCGCCGCACTGTCGGAGGGTCAGTACTGAGGGAGCACCGCACTGTCGGAGGGTCAGTACTGAGGGAGCGCCGCACTGTCGGAGGGTCAGTACTGAGGGAGCGCCGCACTGTCAGGGGGGGCAGAACTGAGGGAGCGCCGCACTGTCGGAGGGGCAGTACTGAGGGAGCGCCGCACTGTCGGAGGGGCAGTACGGAGGGAGTGCCGCACTGTCTGAAGGGCAGTACGGAGGGAGTGCCGCACTGTCACAGGGGCAGTACTGAGGGAGTGCTGCACTGTCACAGGGGCAGTACTGCACTGTCAGAGGGGCAGTACTGAGGGAGTGCCGCACTGTCGGAGTGGCAGTACTGAGGGAGCGTTGCACTGTCGGAGGGGCAGTACTGAGGTAGCGCCGCACTGTCGGAGGGTCAGTACTGAGGGAGCGTTGCACTGTCGGAGGGTCAGTACTGAGGTAGCGCCGCACTGTCGGAGGGTCAGTACTGAGGGAGCGCCGCACTGTCGGAGGGTCAGTACTGAGGGAGCGCCGCACTGTCGGAGGGTCAGTACTGAGGGAGCGCTGCACTGTCGGAGGGTCAGTACTGAGGGAGCGCCGCACTGTCAGGGGGGGCAGAACTGAGGGAGCGCGCCGCACTGTCGGGGGGCAGAACTGAGGGAGCGCCGCACTGTCGGAGGGGCAGTACTGAGGGAGCGCCGCACTGTCGGAGACGGGCAGTGAGCTCGGTGTGGGGAGGGACGGACTGTGAAGACTGGTTGTAGTTGAGCCCAGACGGGAGTTTCAGGCCACAGTTGAAGATCTACCCCAGGGGCATCACTCAGAATAAAGTCTCTGCCCGCAACAACCCCCCCCACACCTCACCACCAATATGGGGACTCACCTCCCTCGGCAGTAACCTGCCGCTCCTGATCAGCCTGGCTATTCTGCTCACTGATTCACACTCCGATCAATGAGAGTCTTTTCCTTTTCCTCACCATTCACTTTCCCTTCCACACACATCTCCTGGCCTCCAACCAACACACAGCCACGTCACCAGCTGGAACTCTCAGCCTTGCAGGAGGAGGAAGGGCTGTTCACAGCTTGCTCAAGAAATGGGAACATTTCTACAGACGGCTGTACAGTCAGAGCGAGGGGGGAGCCGGACCCCTCAACTTTCGAAAGCAGAGACTATGTCCGCTCCCATGTGCTACACATGAAAGGAATTTTACTTTTGCTCACCCAGAATTTTACTTTTGCTCACCCAGAATTTTACTTTTGCTCACTCCCTCGTCTCCACCCCCCGCCCTGGGTCACTGCCCCGTGTGATCTCCCCCCCCGCACCGTGATCATCCAGGACTGACTGTTCGAACACCGACAGTCTTACAGCAGCAACAGCCCCCGGCAAAGTAGAGTTTGGGTTTAAAAGGAGTGGCGGGGCGTGGACAGAATCTGCTGAACTTCGGAACTCATTCCTAACCCTCCACTGCAGCCAGCAGCATTCCGGTCCGGAGCTCAGGCTGACTGTAAACCTCATCCCAACACCAACAGGCACCCAGCCCGGGCACACATACAATACAATACAATTCGCTTTATTGGCATGATAAGGTACATCTTATGTTGCCAAAGCATCAAAATACATTTATGGTTGAACACATAAACGCGGTTCCATTCATAGTGTATAAACAGGTATATCCCTGACATCCTTCCCTGAAACAGATCACCAGACCCTGAACCCAGCTACACACCCACCCAGAGTCACTGGCGTCACTCCAAGCCCTGAGACCAACACACCACGGGGAAACATCACTACAGCTACACACCCACCCACCCACATCACAGCATCAGATGGGGGGCTGGGAACAGGCGGAGAGTGGGTACGGGGGGGGGGGGGGGGCTGGGAACAGGGGGAGAGTGGGTACGGGGGGGGCTGGGAACAGGGGGAGAGTGGGCACGGAGGGGGGGCTGGGAACAGGCGGAGTGTGGGTACGGGGGGGGAGCTGGGAACAGGCGGAGAGTGGGTACGGGGGGGGGGCTGGGAACAGGGGGAGAGTGGGTACGGGGGGGGGGCGCTGGGAACAGGCGGAGAGTGGGTATGGGGGGCTGGGAACAGGCGGGGAGTGGGTACGGGGGGGGGGCTGGGAACAGGGGGAGAGTGGGTACGGGGGGGCGCTGGGAACAGGCGGAGAGTGGGTATGGGGGGCTGGGAACAGGCGGGGAGTGGGTACGGGGGGGCTGGGAACAGGGGGAGAGTGGGCACGGAGGGGGGGCTGGGAACAGGCGGAGTGTGGGTACGGGGGGGGGAGCTGGGAACAGGCGGAGAGTGGGTACGGGGGGGGCTGGGATCAGGGGGAGAGTGGGTACGGGGGGGGGCGCTGGGAACAGGCAGAGAGTGGGTATGGGGGGCTGGGAACAGGCGGGGAGTGGGTACGGGGGGCTGGGAACAGGCGGAGAGTGGGTACGGGGGGCTGGGAACAGGCGGAGAGTGGGTACGGGGGGCTGGGAACAGGCGGAGAGTGGGTACAGGTGGAGGAGTTGCCGGACCGGGAGCCAGTGTAGGTCAGTGAGCACAGGGGTGATGGGTGAATGGGACTCGGGGCGAGTTAGGACACGGGCAGTAGAAAGGAGGAAACCACAATAAATAGAACAGCAACACAGAACGCATGGTGTTCGTGACTGCAGTTGTCCTGTGCGGGAGAGACATGAGCGCCTCAGGTTCCAAAGTACAAGATCGGGGCTGAATCATTAATGGTTAACTCCTGCCCAGGATTACTGGAGTTATTGATTGACCGACATACAGGCTGCTTGCTGTTCGATGGGCTTTGTGCGCTGGTCACTCTAAGCACAGAGAATGAGACAGCGCAGGAGGAGGCCGTTCGGCCCATCGCGCCCGGGCTTCAATGTGTCTGTTATTTTGGGAGTAGGGAGGAAGGAATCGGAAAGAGACTTTGCACAACAGTAAACCCGGGGTTGTTACAGGAGTGCGCACACAATCCATGGTATGCAGGCTCACCACATTCAGGCAGTGAGTAGACTTATTGCCCCCCAGCATCACGCTCTGGCGTTGTACCACTTTCGATATTACACTCACCAGCAGGCTATTTCTGTAGACTATTAAAAATCCTTTTCTGTGGTGTTAGATCATATCTGCTCAAAGCAAATCTTTCCATCAGAAGTTAGAACAGAGGGTCCCCCAGGAGCGTGGCAGTATTTACAGGGGGTCCCCGGGAGTGTGTCAGTGTTTACAGGGGGTTCCCGGGAGTGTGTCAGTGTTTACAGGGGGTCCCCAGGAGTGTGTCAGTATTTACAGGGGGTCCCCAGGAGTGTGTCAGTATTTACAGGGGGTCCCCAGGAGTGTGTCAGTATTTACAGGGGGTCACCGGTGGGTGTCAGTATTTACAGGGGGTCACCGGTGGGTGTCAGTATTTACAGGGGGTCCCCGGGAGTGTGCCAGTATTTACAGGGGGTCACCGGTGGGTGTCAGTATTTACAGGGGGTCAATGGGGACATGGGTCAACATTCCTATTAAGTTGAGATTTCGCTCAGCAATCTGGCGGTCCCGCACATCCCGGGACCGGCTTTTCAAATGGGAGATTTCGTACATGCATAAAATTTTGAATGGGGAGCGCCGCACCGTCGGAGGGGCAGTACCGAGGGAGCGCCGCACCGTCGGAGGGGCAGTACCGAGGGAGCGCCGCACCGTCGGAGGGGCAGTACCGAGGGAGCGCCGCACCGTCGGAGGGGCAGTACCGAGGGAGCGCCGCACCGTCGGAGGGGCAGTACCGAGGGAGCGCCGCACCGTCGGAGGGGCAGTACCGAGGGAGCGCCGCACCGTCGGAGGGGCAGTACCGAGGGAGCGCCGCACCGTCGGAGGGGCAGCACCGAGGGTGGTGCCGTCTTTCAGATGAGACATTAAACTGAGGCCCTGTCTGCCCTCACACTTCGAAGAACAGTGTATTTATCCGTCAACCAACATCACTAAAAAACACTCAAAAACAAAATACTGCGGATGCTGGAAATCTGAAATAAAAACAGAAAATGCTGGAAATAGTCAACAGGTCAGGCAGCATCTGTAGAGTTCAGAGGGAGGTAGGTTGTACTGGGTGAGGGGAACAGAGAAATCGAGATAGCCGCTGTCACTCCAACCTACCTCCCTCTGAACTTGCAGCACTCTGTTCTCTCAGATCCAACCCCAACATTGTCATTAAACCTGCTGACAAGGGTGGTGATGTTGTTGTTTTTGAACCGACCTCCACCTAGCGGAGGCCGAATGCCAACTCTCCAACACCTCCTCCTACCTCCCCCTGGACCATGACCCCACTACCGAACATCAAGCCACCGTTTCCAAGACTGTCACTGGCCTCATCTCCTCTGGAGATCTTCCCCCCACGGCCGCCAACACCTTCCACACCAGTGCTCCCGACATGTCGTCCTTTTTCCTCAACCGAGGATTCCCCTCTACCGTGGTTGACACGGCCCTCGACCGTGTCCATTCTATTTCCCGCTCTTCTGCTCTAAGCCCTTACCCTCCCTCCCGTAACCACGATAGCGCTCTCCTTGTTCTCACCTTTCACCCCACCAGCCTCCACATTCAACCTCCGCCATCGCCAGCCTGATCCCACCACCAAATACATCTTCCCCTCACCTCCCCTTTCAGCATTCCGAAGGGACCGCTCCCTCCACGACACAATGGTAAGGGAGTCAAGGGTTCTGGGGAGCGGGCAGGGGAGTGGAGTTGAGGCCAAGATCACATCAGCCATGATCTTACTGAATGGCGGAGCAGGCTCGAGGGGCCAAATGACCTACTCCTGTTCCTATGTCTTATGGCCCACTCCTCTATCACCCCCAGCACCCCTTCGCCCGGCACCTTCCTGGGCAAGCGCAGGAGATGCAACACCTGCCCTTTTACCTCCCCCCTTCCCACTGTCCAGGGCCCCAAAAACCCCTTCCAGGTGAAACAGCGATTTACTTGTACTTCTTGCAATCTAGTATACTGTATTCGCTGCTCACGATGTGGTCTCCTCTACATTGGGGAGACCAAACGCAGATTGCGCTACCACTTTGCAGAACACCTTCGTTCAGTCTGTAAAGGTGACCCCGAGCTTCGGTCGCCTGTCACTTTAATTCTCCGCTTCACTCCCACTCTGATCTCTCCATCCTCGGCCTCTTACACTGTTCCAATGAAACTCAACGTAAGCTCGAGGAACAGCACCTCATTTTTTAAAATTCATTTATGAGATGTGGGCGTCGCTGGCAAGGCCAGCATTTATTGCCCATCCCTAATTGCCCTCGAGAAGGTGGTGGTGAGCCGCCTTCTTGAACCGCTGCAGTCCGTGTGGTGAAGGTACTCCCACAGCGCTGTTATCGGGAGTTTCAGGATTTTGACCCAGCGACGATATATTTCCATCATAGAGTCATAATGGCACAGGAGGTGGTCATTCGGCCCATCGAGTCGGTGCCGGCTCTCTGTAGAGCAATCCAGTCAGTCCCATTCCCCCGCTCTATCCCCGGAGCCCTGCAAGTTTATTTCCCTCAGGTGCCTATCCAGTCTCCCCTTGAAAACATTGAGTGTCTCCGCTTCCACCACTTCTGTCGGCAGCGAGTTCCAGGTCCTCACCACTCACTTTCACATCCTTCCTAAAGTGTGGTGACCAGAACTGGACACAATACTCCAGTTGTGGCCTAACCAGCGCTTTATAAAAGGTTCATGGTGTGGAGATGCCGGAGTTGGACTGGGGTGGACAAATGTAAGAAATCACACAACACCAGGTTATAGTCCAACAGCTTTATTTGAAATCACAAGCTTTCGGAGCGCTGCTCCTTCTTCAGGTGAAGTGGAGAGATGCATAAAGACACAGCTTATATAGTCAGAGAATCATATCAGATGTTTACAGGTAACCTTTCCAACTGCCATTTGTCACACCTCGGCAGAGAGATAATCACAGCAGTCAAAGGTGTGAATGGTGTCCAAACAGGTCAGTCAGGGAAACATTACATCAAAGAACAATGAGGTGGGGTCACAAGGGGTCAAATATTGCAGATGCTGGGGTCTGTATGAAAAACAAAAAAACAGACAAAACACTTTTTTTTTTGGCTGGAAATCACAGCAGGTCCGGCCGCATCTGTGTAGAGAGAACAAGCCAATGTCGACTCGAGTCTGGATGACCCTGCATCAGGTGGGGTTACATGTAGCGTGACATGAACCCAAGATCTCGGTTAAGGCCGTCCTCATGGGTGCGGAACTTGGCTATCAGTTTCTGCTCGACGATTTTGCGTTGTCGTGTGTCTCGAAGGCCACCTTGGAGAATGCTTACCCGAAGATCGGAGGCTGAATGTCCTTGACTGCTGAAGTGTTCCCCGACTGGGAGGGAACACTCCTGCCTGGTGATTGTTGCGCGGTGTCCGTTCATCCGTTGTCGCAGTGTCTGCATGGTCTCGCCGATGTACCATGCTCCGGGGCATCCTTTCCTGCAACGTATGAGGTAGACAACGTTGGCCGAGTCACATGAGTATGTACCATGTACCTGGTGGGTGGTGTCCTCACGTGTGATGATGGTATCTGTGTTGATGATCTGGCATGTCTTGCAGAGGTTGCCGTGGCAGGGTTGTGTGGTGTCGTGGTCGCTGTTCTCCTGAAAGCTGGGTAATTTGCTGCGAACGATGGTCTGCCCAGTCGGGGAACACTTCAGCAGTCAAGGACATTCAGCCTCCGATCTTCGGGTAAGCATTCTCCAAGGTGGCCTTCGAGACACACGACAACGCAAAATCATCGAGCAGAAACTGATAGCCAAGTTCCGCACCCATGAGGACGGCCTTAACCGAGATCTTGGGTTCATGTCACGCTACATGTAACCCCACCTGATGCAGGGTCATCCAGACTCGAGTCGACATTGGCTTGTTCTCTCTACACAGATGCGGCCGGACCTGCTGTGATTTCCAGCCAAAAAAAAAAAATGTTTTTTGTCTGTTTTTTTGTTTTTCATACAGACCCCAGCATCTGCAGTATTTGACCCCTTGTGACCCCACCTCATTGTTCTTTGATGTAATGTTTCCCTGCACGGTGGCATAGTGGTTAGCACTGTTGCCTCACAGCTCCAGGGACCCGGGTTCGAATCCGGCCTCGGGTGACTGTCTGTGTGGAGTTTGCACATTCTCCCCGTGTTTGCGTGGGTTTCCTCCGGGTGCTCCGGTTTCCTCCTACAGTCCAAAGATGTGCAGGTTAGGTTGATTGGCTATGATAAAATTGACCCTTAGTGTTAGGGGGATTAAATACGTGGGGTTACGGGGATAGGGTGGGATATGTGTTGGTGTAGGGGTTACGGGGATCGGGGGTGGGATATGTGTCGGTGCAGGCTCGATGGGCCGAAATGGCCTCTATCTGCACTGTGAGGTTTCTGTGATTCTGTGACTGACCTGTTTGGACACCATTCACACCTTTGACTGCTGTGATTATCTCTCTGCCGAGGTGTGACAAATGGCAGTTGGAAAGGTTACCTGTAAACATCTGACATGATTCTCTGACTATATAAGCTGTGTCTTTATGCATTTCTCCACTTCACCTGAAGAAGGAGCAGCGCTCCGAAAGCTTGTGATTTCAAATAAAGCTGTTGGACTATAACCTGGTGTTGTGTGATTTCTTACATTTATAAAGGTTCAGCATAACTTCTCTACTTTCGGACTCAATACCTCTATTTATGAAGCCCAAGATTCCATATGCTACTCTGTATTCCAATATCCAGGTCATTTATATACATCAAAAAAAGCAGTGGCCCCAGCACTGACCCTTGGGGAACACCACTGTCTACCATCCTCCAGTCTGAAAAACAGCCATTTACCACAACTCGCTGTTTTCTGTCCTGAAGCCAATTCCTTATCCAAGCTGCCACTGACCCACCTATTCCATGAGCCTCAATTTTTTTAACCAGCCTTCTATGTGGTACTTTGTCAAACGCCTTCCTAAAATCCATGTAGACAACATCCATTGCATTCCCTTCATCCATCCTCTCTGTTACTTCATCAAAAAATTCAATAGATCAGTCAAACTCGATCTGCCTTTTACAAATCCGTGCTGGCTCTCCTTAATTAACTTAAACCTCTCCAAATGCCCGTTAACTTTTTCCTTGATTATTGTTTCTAAAACTTTACCCACCACTGATGTTAAACTGACCGGCCTGTAGTTACTAGGATTGTCCTGACACCCTTTCTTGAACAATGGTGTCACATTTGCCACTTTCCAATCCTCAGGCACCTCCCCCGCACCTAGGGAAGATTGGAAAATTATGGCAAGCCCTTCCGCTATCTCTCCCCACCACCCCCCACCCCCAACCCCAATATAAATGACCTGGATATTGGAATACAAAGTAGAATTTCTGAATTTGCCGACGACACCAAACTTGGGGGTGTGGCAAACAGTGAGGATGATACCAATCGACTGCAACAGGACATAGACAGGCTAGCAGAATGGGCAGACAAGTGGCAGATGGAATTTAATACAGAGAAGTGTGAGGTGATTAATTTTGGCAGAAGGAACAGGGAGAGGCAATATACACTTAATGGCACAGTTTTAAAGTGTGCAGGGACAAAGGGACCTGGGAGTTAATGTGCATCGGTCCCTGAAGGTGGCGGGACATATTGAGAGTGTGGTTAGCAAAGCATATGGGATCTTGGGCTTCATAAATAGAGGTATTGAGTACAAAAGTAGAGAAGTTATGCTGAACCTTTATAAAGCGCTGGTTAGGCCACAACTGGAGTATTGCGTCCAGTTCTGGTCACCACACTTTAGGAAGGATGTGAAGACCCTTGAGAGGGTGCAGAGGAGATTTACCAGAATGGTTCCGGGGATGGGGGGATCTTAGCTACAAGGACAGGTTGGAGAAGCTGGATTTGTTTTCATTAGAGCAAAGGAGGTTGAGGGGTGATTTGATGGAGGTGTACAAGATTATGACGGGTTTGGATAGGCTAGACGGGGAGAGGCTGTTCCCACTAGTTGATGGTACAAGGACTAGGGGACACAGATTTAAGGTTTTGGGCACAGGGGGGATGTGAGGAAAACTTATTTACGCAGCGAGTGGTGATGACCTGGAATGCACACAAGTCATTGAAGGGGGCAGGGCAGGTTGAGAAAGCGGTTAAAAAGGCTTACGGGATCCTGGGCTTCATAAATAGAGGTATAGAGTACAATAGTGTGGAAATTATGATGAACCTGTATAAAACACAGGTTTGGCCTCAACTGGAGTATTGTGTCGAATTCTGGGCACCGCACTTTAGGAAGGATGTGAAGGCCTTAGAGAGGGTGCAGAAAAGATTTACAAGAATGGTTCCTGGGATGAGGGACTTCAGTTACGTGGATAGACTGGAGAAGCTGGCATTGTTCTCCTTGGAGCAGAGAAGGTTGAGAGGAGATTTGATAGACGTGTTCAAAATCATGAGGGGTCTGGACAGAGTAGATAGAAACTGTTCCCATTGGCGGAAGGGTTGAGAACCAGAGGACACAGATTTAAGGTGATCGGCAAAAGAACCAAAGGCGACGCAAGAAAAAGCTTTTTTACGCAGCGAGTGGTTCGGATCTGGAATGCACTGCCTGAGAGGGTGGTGGAGGCAGATTCAATCACGGCTTTCAAAAGGGAGTTGGATAAGTACCTGAAGGAAAGAAATTTGCAGGGCTCCGGGGAAAGGGCGGGAGTGTGGGACTGGCCGAGAGTCGGCACGGGCTCGATGGGCCGAATGACCTTCTTCCAGGTGTAACCATTCCGAGGCCTCACCACTGAACTCGCTGCCGACGCCACTTAGCTTGGCTAATGGATGCTCCCCCCACCCCGTACCTCTGAAGCACAACGCCAACAATGTATAGCACTACTGAGCAGCAGCTTGCAGGCCAGGGAGTGCTTCACCCGACAAGAGTGCCTCCTCTGATGTGATGGAATCTCCCAGAAAACATCCAATGACCATCCACCCCACCCACACTCCTGCCATCAGTCACCCAACACGTTCATCCTCACGGCAACCGCTCACGAATGGCAGCTACAGTACCCACAATCCTCTGCGCTGCAGAAGCTGCTCTATCCATTCACTGGTTGCATGGCACATGTACCAGGGCCGTGGTCCTGCTGTTGACCCACCTCGGCTGCGACTGCTGCAAACACCACAATCGCCTACATTACAATCAGAAAGTGGCGACCTTCCTTCCTCCCTGGGTTGCTCACAGTTGCGTGCTGAAGCTAAATCTATTGCGGCAGAGTGCAGGACAATCCGGGAGGGGCGAGCCCCTCTCCAGAGTCCGTGT
This sequence comes from Somniosus microcephalus, assembly GCF_052327205.1. NCBI lineage: Eukaryota > Metazoa > Chordata > Chondrichthyes > Squaliformes > Somniosidae > Somniosus > Somniosus microcephalus. Next base: position 237,223,524 of record NC_140996.1, read on the forward strand.
CACTCTGAGAAGATCCCAGCGCAGCCATTAGTAATCAGCCCAGTGTAAACACCTCCGCCCCTCAGATACACAGCCCAGTTTCCTGCAGACTGCTACACACACTTTCAGCACGATTATGTCACATCGGAAAATATCTCCTGAACAGGTATGAATCAAATTAACATGCAAATATCCCTGAACTGCCTCCGACTCACTGAGTAAAGGAAATAAACCAGAAATTATTCTTTCACTTACATTCCACAATCAAATCTGTACAGTTAGTGAGTGACCCTGAGTAAACAGTGGCTCTTTAGTTACAGCGTGACGCTTACTCTGAGTAAACAGCAACTCTGTAGTTACACAGTGAGTGACCCATACATCGGATATACGGCACAGAAACAGGCCATTCGGCCCAACCAGTCCATGCCGGCGTTTATGCTCCACTCGAGCCTCCTCCCATCTTTCCTCATCTAAATCTATCAGCGTAACCCTCTATTCCCTTCTCCCTCAGATGCTTGTCCAGCCTCCCCTTAAATCCATCGATACTATTCACCTCAACCACTCCCTGTGGGAGCGAGTTCCACATTCTCACCACTCTCTGGGTAAAGAAGTTTCTCCTGAATTCCCTATTGGATTTCTGGGTGACTATCTTATATTGATGGCCTCTAGTTATACTCTTCCCCACAAGTGGAAACATTCTCTCTGTATCCACTCTATCAAAACCTTTCATTTTAAAGACCTCTATTAGGTCACCCCTCAGCCTTTTTTCAAGAGAAAAGAGACCCAGCCCGTTCATCCTTTCCTGATATGTATACCCTCGCATTTCTGGTATCATCCTTGTAAATCTTCTCTGCACCCTCTCCAGTGCCTCTCTGTCCTTTTTATAATACGGTGACCAGAACTGTGCGCAGTGCTCAGAGTGTGGTCTAACCAAGGTTCGATACAGGTTTGGCAAAACTTCCCTACTTTTCAATTCTAACCCTCTAGAAATAAACCCTAGTGCTTGGTTTGCTTTTTTTATGGCCTTGCTAACCTGTGTCGATACTTTTAATACTTTCTTTCTTTTAGTGATTGGTGTATTTGTACTCCTAGATCCCTTTGTTCCTCTACCCCATTTAGATTCTTATTTTCAAAATAATATTTTTCTTACCAAAATGTAATACCTCACATTTATCGGTGTTGAATTTCATTTGCCAATTATCTGCCCATTCTGCAAGTTTATTAATGTCTTCTTGTAATTTGTTGAACTGCCTCAGTATTGACTATCACCCCCCAATTTGGTGTCATCTGCAAATTTAGAAATTGTTTTAGATTCCAAAGTCTAAATCGTTAATGTAAATTGTGAACAGCAGTGGTCCCAGCACTGATCCTTGTGGAACACCACTACCCACCTTCTGCCACTGTGAATAGCTACCCTTTACTCCCACTCTCTGCTTTCTGTCTTGAAGCCAGCCAGCAATCCATTCCGCTACTTGTCCCCTGACTCCGCATTCTCTGACCTTGTTCACTGGTCTATTGTGGCACCTTAGCGAAGGTCTTTTGAAAATCCACATAAATTACATCTACTGCATTACCCTCGTCTACTCTCTCTGATACCTCTTCAAAAAACAGCGACTGTAGTTACAGTGAGTGACCCTTACCCTGAATAAACAGTGACTCTGTAGTTACACAGTGAGTGACCCTTACCCTGAATAAACAGTGACTCTGTAGTTACACAGTGAGTGACCCTTACCCTGAATAAACAGTGACTCTGTACAGTTACACAGTGAGTGACCCTTACCCTGAATAAACAGTGACTCTGTACGGTTACAGTGAGTGACCCTTACCCTGAATAAACAGTGACTCTGTACGGTTACACAGTGAGTGACCCTTACCCTGAATAAACAGTGACTCTGTACGGTTACAGTGAGTGACCCTTACCCTGAATAAACAGTGACTCTGTACGGTTACACAGTGAGTGACCCTTACCCTGAATAAACAGTGACTCTGTACAGTTACACAGTGAGTGACCCTTACCCTGAATAAACAGTGACTCTGTAGTTACACAGTGAGTGACCCTTACCCTGAATAAACAGTGACTCTGTACAGTTACACAGTGAGTGACCCTTACCCTGAATAAACAGTGACTCTGTACGGTTACAGTGAGTGACTCTTACCCTGAATAAACAGTGACTCTCTACAGTTACACAGTGAGTGACCCTTACCCTGAATAAACAGTGACTCTGTACGGTTACACAGTGAGTGACCCTTACCCTGAATAAACAGTGACTCTGTACAGTTACAGTGAGTGACCCTTACCCTGAATAAACAGTGACTCTGTACGGTTACAGTGAGTGACCCTTACCCTGAATAAACAGTGACTCTGTACAGTTACACAGTGAGTGACCCTTACCCTGAATAAACAGTGACTCTGTAGTTACACAGTGAGTGACCCTTACCCTGAATAAACAGTGACTCTGTAGTTACACAGTGAGTGACCCTTACCCTGAATAAACAGTGACTCTGTAGTTACACAGTGAGTGACCCTTACCCTGAATAAACAGTGACTCTGTACGGTTACAGTGAGTGACCCTTACCCTGAATAAACAGTGACTCTGTACAGTTACACAGTGAGTGACCCTTACCCTGAATAAACAGTGACTCTGTACGGTTACAGTGAGTGACCCTTACCCTGAATAAACAGTGACTCTGTACAGTTACACAGCGAGTGACCCTTACCCTGAATAAACAGTGATTCTGTACAGTTACAGTGAGTGACCCTTACCCTGAATAAACAGTGACTCTGTACAGTTACACAGTGAGCGCCCCTTACCCTGAATAAACAGTGACTCTGTACAGTTACATATCCCTCCAATCGATTCCCCGTACTTTAAAGAGGACACCTTCTCCAACATGGAGGGGGAAATTATCCAATACCAGGCCCAGGGGAACGTGTTGATCTGTGGGGACCTCAATTCAAGAACGGGCGAAGAACCAGACTTCACCAATAATCAGGGAAACAATTACGTTTTCGGGAATAACCACTTTGACATCCCTTCCCTTCCATACAGGCATAACTGCGACAAGCAGTCAAATACCAACGGAAAACAGCTACTACAGCTCTGTCGAAACCTGGGTCTGTACATTGTCAATGGTAGGTTCATAGGAGACCTCCTAGGGAGATCGACCTATTGCTCACCTCTTGGCTGCAGCACAGTAGACTATATGATTACAGACTTAGACCCATCCTCTTTCAGAGCATTCACAGTCAAACCACAAACAACACTGTCAGATCACAGTCAAATTACTATGTTCCTCAAAAAGACAGAAACAAACAACATAGAAACACAACCCAGTAAACTGTACAACACCAAAAAATCGTACAGATGGGCCAAAAACGACACGGAAAAATACCAGAAAACAATTAGCAATGCATCAACTCAAGCTCTCTTAGACACCTTTCTGGATAACATATACACTCACAATAAAGAAGGCGTAAACCGGGCAGTTAGTAAACTAAACAATATTTTTGATAATTTGGCAACAAATGCAAACTTGAAAGCTCGCAAGAACAAACCCAAAACAAAAAACTATGAAAAATGGTTTGACCGAGATTGCCATAACGAGGAAAAAACTTAGAAAAATATCAAACCAAAAACACAGACATCCAGAAAACGAGGAACTACGCCTTACTTATTGTCAGACACTAACACAATACAGAAACACACTCAGAACCAAAAAAGAGCAATATATTAAGAATACACTCAGCTCCATGGAGGAATCCATTGATTCCAATTGTTTCTGGGAAAACTTGAAAACACTACACAAAAAACAACACGACAATTTGGCCATTCAAAATGGGGACACATGGGTAAACCACTTTGAAAAATTATACCAGAAAAACACACTAAGACCAGAGCAACACCAAATATGCAAAAAACTGGAAAAACTAGAAATGGCCATAAAAGATAACCAAAACCCGCTGGACGCCATAATAACAGAAAAAGAACTTCTTGAAAAACTCAAGGACCTGCGACCAGGAAAAGCCTGCGGGACAGACGGCATACTAAACGAGATGATTAAACACACAGACAACAAAATGAAACTGGCTATCCTAAAACTCTTCAACTTGGTTCTGAGTGTCGGTTATTTCCCTGATATCTGGAACAAAGGACTCATAACACCCATATCCAAAAGTGGGGACAAAATCGACCCAAACAACTATCGAGGCATCTGTGTAAACAGTAACCTGGGGAAGGTATTCTGTAGCATCATAAACAAAAGACTTATAAACTTCCTTGAGGAGCACAATGTCTTGAGTAAAAGCCAAATTGGATTCCTGCCAAACTATAGAACATCCGATCATATCTTCACCCTACAGACCCTAATTGACAAACACGTTCACCATAACAAAAGCAAAATCTACGCATGCTTTGTAGATTTCCAGAAGGCTTTCGACTCCATCTGGCATGACGGTTTATTCCTGAAACTTATCGAAAGTGGGGTAGGAGGGAAAACATATGATGTAATTAAATCAATGTATACAAACAATAAATGTGCAGTTAAAATTGGAGACAAACAAACAAAATACTTCCCACAGGGGCGGGGGGTGACGCAGGGCTCGCCAATCTCACCGACACTCTTTAATATTTACATTAATGGATTGGCAAAACTACTTGAACAATCTACAGCACCCGGCCTCACCCTATATGAATCCAAGGTTAAATTCCTCCTCTATGCAGACGACCTGGTTCTGCTGTCACCTACTAAAGAGGGGCTACAGCAAAACCTGGACCTGCTGGAGTCGTACTGCCAGACTTGGGCCCTGACAATAAATCCCCAAAAAACCAAAGTCCTTGTGTTCCAGCAAAGATCCAAACATCAGGGACCCAAAATAAATTTCACAGTAGGAACAACCAAAATTGAACAAACCACTAACTACACATACTTGGGCTTAAAAATCAGTTCTACGGGAAACTTCAAACTGGCTGTGAATGAACTGAAAGAGAAAGCAAGAAGGGCTTTCTATGCCATCAAAAAATCAATCCAAATAGAAATCCCAATTAGCATTTGGCTCAAAATTTTCAAATCAGTAATTGAACCAATTGCACTCTATGGCAGTGAGGTATGGGGACCGCTAACTCAACAAGAATTTGCAAAATGGGACAAACACCCAATTGAGATCCTACATGCAGAATTCTGTAAAAGTATCCTCCGGACTCAAAGGAAAACAGTAAACAATGCATGCAGGGCGGAACTAGGCCAATATCCATTAATAATCACTATCCAAAAAAGAGCCACCAAATTTTGGAATCACCTACAAATGAGCAATCCCCACTGCTATTACTACGACGCCCTGAAATGCCAACAGCTGACCATAAAGAAGAATACCCTCAGTCAACTAGTCCTGGGACTCAGTGAAGTAACTACTAACAATACTAACAATAACCAGCCCCAGGACAGTGACAGGGTAACACAAAGAATTCGACCCAACACAATCGTCGCTAAGCAAAAGGAAAAATATCTGACATATTGGGCAGAAACAACAAAAACCCAAAGCAAACTCAATTGCTACTTGGCCCTAAACAGACAATACAACATAGCTGATTACCTGACCATGGTAAAGGATAACAAACTGAGAAGAACCTTGACAAGGTACAGACTTAGCGAACATAGCCTAGCGATCGAAAAAGGCAGACACAGGCAGACCAGGCTGCCAAGAGAGGACAGGATATGCTCTCACTGCAGTCAGGGAGTGGTGGAGACAGAGATGCACTTCCTCACAGCTTGTGGAAAATATCAGGGCATCAGGGAGAATTTCTACCAAAAATTCTCACAAATATGCCCTGATTTCAGAAATCTGAATGACAACCAAAAACTCCCATTCCTACTGGGAGAGGAGAGAAGCTGTATAACACTGGCGGCACACTATGTTACAGCTTGCCATGAACAGAGGGACAACCAGTAAACTAAGAAAAGAATATATATAAACAATGCGAATGTATATTTATACACTCAGGGATATACCTGTTTATACACTGTATGAATAGAACTGCGTTTATGTGCTAAACCATAAATGTATTTTGATGCTTTGGCAACATAAGATGTAACTTATCATGCCAATAAAGCGATTTGAATTGAATTGTGAATTGTGAGTGACCCTTACCCTGAATAAACAGTGACTCTGTACAGTTACAGTGAGTGACCCTTACCCTGAATAAACAGTGGCTCTGTACAGTTACACAGTGAGTGACCCTTACCCTGAATAAACAGTGACTCTGTACAGTTACAGTGAGTGACCCTTACCCTGAATAAACAGTGACTCTGTAGTTACACAGTGAGTGACCCTTACCCTGAATAAACAGTGACTCTGTACAGTTACAGTGAGTGACCCTTACCCTGAATAAACAGTGACTCTGTAGTTACAGTGAGTGACCCTTACCCTGAATAAACAGTGACTCTGTACAGTTACAGTGAGTGACCCTTACCCTGAATAAACAGTGACTCTGTACAGTTACAGTGAGTGACCCTACCCTGAATAAACAGTGACTCTGTACGGTTACAGTGAGTGACCCTACCCTGAATAAACAGTGACTCTGTAGTTACACAGTGAGTGACCCTTACCCTGAATAAACAGTGACTCTGTACGGTTACACAGTGAGTGACCCTTACCCTGAATAAACAGTGACTCTGTACAGTTACAGTGAGTGACCCTTACCCTGAATAAACAGTGACTCTGTACGGTTACAGTGAGTGACCCTTACCCTGAATAAACAGTGACTCTGTACAGTTACAGTGAGTGACCCTTACCCTGAATAAACAGTGACTCTGTACGGTTACAGTGAGTGACCCTTACCCTGAATAAACAGTGACTCTGTACAGTTACACAGTGAGTGACCCTTACCCTGAATAAACAGTGACTCTGTACAGTTACAGTGAGTGACCCTCACCCTGAATAAACAGTGACTCTGTACAGTTACACAGTGAGTGACCCTTACCCTGAATAAACAGTGACTCTGTACAGTTACAGTGAGTGACCCTCACCCTGAATAAACAGTGACTCTGTACGGTTACAGTGAGTGACCCTTACCCTGAATAAACAGTGACTCTGTACAGTTACAGTGAGTGACCCTTACCCTGAATAAACAGTGAGAAAGCCTGACCCCGGATGGTGCCCCACCCACATTACTACTGTTCTTCAGAAGGCTGTTACGGGAGGGAATTCCAGCACCTGGGGCCTAAACGGCTAAAGGCACGGCGCATTTATTGCCCATCCCTAGTTGCCGTTGAGAAGGTGGTGGTGAGTCACCTTGAACCGCTGCAGTCCGTGTGGTGAAGGTACTCCCACAGTGCTGTTAGGGAGGGAGTTCCAGGATTTTGACATAGTGACGATGAAGGATCGGCGATATATTTCCAAGTCAGGGTGGTTTGTAACTTGGAGGTGGTGGTGTTCCCATGCGCCTGCTGCCCTTGTCCTTCTAGGTGGTAGAAATTGTGGTTATGGGAGGTGCTGTCGAAGAAGCCTTGGCGAGTTGCTGCAGTGCATCTTGTAGATGGTACACACTGCAGCCACTGTGCGCCGGTGGTGGAGGGAGTGAATGTTTAAGGTGGTGGATGGGATGCCAATCAAGTGGGTTGCTTTGTCCTGGATGGCGTTGAGCTTCTTGAGTGTTGTTGGAGCTGCACTCATCCAGGCAAGTGGAGAGTATTCCATCACACTCCTGACTTGTGCCTTGTAGATGGTGGAAAGGCTTTGGGGAGTCAGGAGGTGAGACACTCGCCGCAGAATACCCAGCCTCTGACCTGCTCTTGTAGCCACAGTATTTATGTGGCTGGTCCAGTTAAGTTTCTGGTCAATGGTGACCCCCAGGATGTTGATGGTGGGAGATTCAGCAATGGTAATGCCGTTGAATGTCAAGGGGCGGTGGTTAGACTCTCTTGTTGGAGACGGTCATTGTCTGGCACTTCTGTGGCGCGAATGTTACCTGCCACTTAGCAGCAGAAGCCTGAATGTCGTCCAGGTCTTGCTGCATGCGGGCATGGACTGCTTCATTATCTGAGGAGTTGTGAATGGAACTGAACACACTGCAATCATCAGTGAACATCCCCACTCTGACCTTATGATGGAGGGAAGGTCATTGATGAAGCAGCTGAAGATGGTTGGGCCTAGGACACTGCCCTGGGGAACTCCTGCAGCGATGTCCTGGGGCTGAGATAATTGACCTCCAACCACCACAACCATCTTCCATTGTGCTAGGTATGACTCCAGCCAGTGGAGAGTTTTCCCCCCGATTCCCATTGACTTCAGTTTTACTAGGGCTCCTTGATGCGCCACACGGTCAAATGCTGCCTTGATGTAAAGGGCAGTCACTCTCACCTCTGGAATTCAGCTCCTTTGTCCATGTTTGGACCAAGGCTGTAATGAACTCTGGAGCCAAGTGGTCCTGGCAGAACCTAAACTGAGCATCAGTGAGCAAGTTATTGGTGAGTAAGTGCCACTTGACAGCACTGTCGGCGATACCTTCATCACTTTGCTGATGATTGAGAGTAGACTGATGGGGAGGTAATTGGCCAGATTGGGTTTGTCCTGCTTTTTGCGGACAGGACATACCTGGGCAGTTTTCCACATTGTCGGATAGATGCCAGAGTCATAGATTCACACGGCACAGAAGGAGGCCATTCGGCCCATCGAGTCCATGTCGGCTCTCTGTAGAGCAATCCAGTCAGTCCCATTCCCCCACTCTATCCCCGGAGCCCTGCAAGTTTATAAGAATATAAGAACTAAGAGCAGGAGTTGGCAACATGGCCCCTCGAGCCTGCTCCGCCATTCAGTAAGATCATGGCTGATCATCGACCTCAACTCCACTTTCCCGCCCAATCTCCATATCCCTCGATTCCCCTAGAGTCCAACAATCTATCGATCTCAGCCTTGAATGTACTCAAAGACAAATTTCCTTCAAGTGCCTTGAAAACATTGAGTATCTCCGCTTCCACCACTTCCGTCGGCAGCAAGTTCCAGGTCCTCACCACTCGCTGCGTAAATAAGTTTTTCCTCACATCCCCCCTGTATCTCTTGCCCAAAACCTTAAATTTGTGTCTCCGAGTCCTTGTCCCATCAACTAGTGGGAACAGCCTTTCCCCGTCTAGCCTGTCCAAACCCGTCATAATCTTGTACACCTCTATCAAATCACCCCTCAACCTCCTTTGCTCTAATGAAAACAAATCCAGCTTCTCCAACCTGTCCTTGTAGCTAAGATCCCCCATCCCCGGAACCATTCTGGTAAATCTCCTCTGCACCCTCTCAAGGGCCTTCACATCTTTCCTAAAGTGTGGTGACCAGAACTGGACGCAATACTCCAGTTGTGGCCTAACCAGCGCTTTATAAAGGTTCAGCATAACTTCTCTACTTTTGTACTCAATACCTCTATTTATGAAGCCCAAGATCCCATATGCTTTGCTAACCACACTCTCAATATGTCCTGCCACCTTCAGGGACCGATGCACATTAACTCCCAGGTCCCTCTGTCCCTGCACACTCTTTAAAACTGTGCCATTAAGTGTATATTGCCTCTCCCTGTTCCTTCTGACAAAATGCATCGCCTCATACCTCTCCGTGCTAAACTCGACCTGCCACTTGTCTGCCCATTCTGCTAGCCTTTCTAAGTCCCGTTGCAGTCGACTGCATCCTCACTGTTTACCACCCCCCAAATTTGGTGCCATCGGCAAACTCAGAAATTCCACTCTGTATTCCAACATTCAGGTCATCCGTACACATCAAAAGCAGTGGCCCCAGCACTGACCCTCGGGGAACACCACTGTCTACCATCCTCCAGTCTGAAAAACAGCCATTTATCACAACTCGCCGCTCCCTGTCCCCAAGCAGATTCCCCATCCAAGCTGCCACTGTCCCACCCACTCCACGAGCCCCAATTCCGTCAACCAGCCTTCCATGTGGTACCCCGTCAAACACCTTCCTAAAATCCATGCAGACAACATCCACCGCATTCCCCTCACCAATCCTCTCTGCCACTTCATCATAAAACTCAACGAGACCAGTCAAACACGATCTGCCCTTCACAAATCTGTGTTGGCGCTCCCTAACCAGCCCAAACCTCTCCAAGTGCCCATTAATTTTTTCCCTGATTGTTGCCTCCATAACTTTACCCACCACTGATGTTAAACTGACCGGCCTGTAGTTACTAGGATTGTCCTGACACCCTTTCTTGAACAATGGGGTCACATTTGCCACTTTCCAATCCTCAGGCACCTCCCCCGCATCTAGGGAAGATTGGAAAATTATGGCAAGCCCTTCCGCTATCTCCTCCCCCAGTTCCCTCAGCAACCCGGGATGCAAGCCATCTGGACCAGGCAACTTGTCCACTCTAAGCATACCCAGCCGTTCTAGTACATTCTGTCTGTTAATTTTCACCCCTTTCACTGCTTCTACCTTTTCCACTTCTACCGATATTTTGTCAGCATCCACCTCCTTAGTAAACACCGATACAAAGTACTCATTGAGTATCCTAGCCTTGCCCTGTGCCTCTAAGTATATATCACCGTCTTTGTCTCTAATAGGCCCCACCCCACCTCTTACTACCCGCTTACTGTTTACATGCCGGGAGAAGACTTTTGGTTCCCTTTTACGTTAACCACCATTCTACTCTCACATCGGTAGTGGGGAAAGTGCTAGAGTCCATTATAAAAGATGCAATAGCAGAGCACTTGGAAAACAGTGACCGGATCGTACAAAGTCAACATGGATTTACAAAAGGTAAATCGTGCTTGACTAATCTACTGGAATTTTTTGAGGATGTAACTGGTAAAATAGATAAGGGAGAACCAGTGGGTGTGGTGTATTTGGACTTTCAGAAGGCTTTCGATAAGGTCCCACATAAGAGATTAGCGTGCAAAATTAAGGCACATGGGATTGGGGGCAAGGTATTGACTTGGATAGAGAACTGGTTGGCAGACAGAAAGCAAAGAGTTGGAATAAACGGCTCTTTTTCCGAGTGGCAAGCAGTGACTAGTGGGGTACCGCAGGGATCGGTCCTTGGACCCCAGCTATTCACAATATATATTAATGATCTGGACGAGGGAACTACATGTAATATCTCCAAGTTTGCAGACGACACAAAGCTGGGTGGGTGTGTGTGCTGTGAGGAGGATGCCGAGAAACTCCAGTATGATTTGGACAGGTTGGGTGATTGGGCAGAAGTCTGGCAGATGCAATATAATGTGGATAAATGCGAGGTTATCCACTTTGGTGTCAAAAACAGGAAGACAGATTATTATCTGAATGGCAATAGATTGGGAGAAGGGGAAGTGCAACGAGACCTGGGCGTCCCTGTGCACCAGTCGCTGAAGGTAAGCATGCAGGTGCAACAGGCGGTTAAGAAGGCAAATGGTATGTTGGCCTTCGTAGCGAGGGGGTTTGAATACAGGAACAAGGAAGTCTTGCTGCAGTTGGACAGGGCCTTGGTGAGACCACACCTTGAGTATTGTGTGCAGTTTTGGTCGCCTTATCTGAGGAAGGATGTTCTTGCCATGGAAGGAGTGCAGTGAAGATTCACCAGGCTGATACCTGGGATGGCAGGAATGACGTATGAGGAGAGGTTGGGTCGATTGGGCTTGTACTCACTGGAGTTTAGAAGACTGAGAGGGGATCTCATTGAAACTTATAAAATTCTAACAGGACTAGACAGACTAGATGCAGGAAGGATGTTCCCGATGGTCGGGGAGTCCAGAACCAGGGGTCACAGTCTAAGGATAAGGGGTAAGCCATTTAGGACAGAGATGAGGAGGAATTTCTTCACCCAGAGAGTGGTGAACCTGTGGAATTCTCTACCACAGAAGGCAGTAGAGGCCAATTCATTAAATATATTCAAGAAGGAGTTGGATATATTTCTTAAGGCTAAAGGGATATGGAGAGAAGGGAGGGACAGGGTTCTGAATTTGGATGATCAGCCATGATCTCATTCAATGGCGGAGCAGGCTCGAGGGACCAAATGGCCTACTCCTGCTCCTATCTTCTATGTTTCAGCACGATAGCCGGGATGTTGTCGAAGCCCATAGCCTTTGCTGTATCCAGTGCACTCAGCTGTTTCTTGATATCACATGGAGTGAATCGAATTGGCTGAAGACTGGCTTCTGTGATGGTGGGGACCTCAGGAGTAGGCCGATATGGATCATCCACTCACACTTCTGGCTGAAGATGGTTGCAAACGCTTCAGCCTTGTCTTTTGCACTCATATGCTGGGCTCCACCATCATTGAGGATGGCGATATTCATGGAGCCTCCTCCTCCCGTTAGTTGTTTAATGGTCCACCACCATTCACGACTGGATGTGGCAGGACTGCAGAGCTTTCATCTGATCCGTTGATTGTGGGATCACTTAGCTCTGTCTATAGCATGCTGCTTCCGCTGTTTAGCATGCCTGTAGTCCTGTGTTGCAGCTTCCCCAGGTTGGCACCTCATTTTTAGGTACGCCTGGTGCTGCTCCTGGCATGCTCTTCTACACTCCTAATTGGTGGCAATCAGCAGGAGGTTTCCTTGCCCATGCTTGACCTGAAGCCATGAGACTTCATGGGGTCCGGAGTCAATGTTGAGGACTCCCAGGGCCACTCCTTCCTGACTGTATACCACTGTGCCGCCACCCCTGGTGGGTCTGTCCTGCCCGTGGGACAGGACATACCGAGGGATGGTGATGGTGGAGTCTGGGACATTGGCTGAAAGGTGTGATTCTGTGAGTATGACGATGTCAGGCTGTTGCTCGACAGCTCTCCCAATTTTGGCACAAAATGTTGGCGAGGAGGACTTTGCAGGGTCGACTGGGCTGGGTGTGCATTTGCCGTGTCCATAGCCGGTGCCAAAGTTGATGCTGGGTGGTCCGTCCGGTCTCATTCTTATTATTGTGTTTCGGAGCAGTTTGTTACAACTGAGTGTCTCGCTGGGCCATTTCAGAGGGCAGTTAAGATTCAACCACATTGCTGTGGGTCTGGAGTCACATATCGGCCAGACCGGGTAAGGACAGCTGATTTCCTTCCCTAAAGGACATTAGTGAACCAGATGGGTTTATATGACAATCCGATACTTTCATGGTCACCATTACTGATACTAGCTTTTTATTCCAGATTTATTTAATTAACAGAATTTAAATTCCCCAGCTGCCGTGGTGGGATTGGAATTCACATCTCTGGATTACTAGCCCAGTGACATTACCACTACCCGACCGTTCCCAATGGTGAGGTGAAAGAGGGAGCAACAAGGCGTGTGTCAGGGACTGCAGAGTAGGTTCGAGACGGGTTGGGACGAGGCCACGGATGAGCGGGGGCTGTGGCAGCAGGCAATAAGATGTTTGTGTGTCAAAGCGAGCTTTCTGTTACACAGCATGATCCAAGAGGCAGTGTGTTCGGTGTCTGTCGAATTGCTGTTTGAGTTATGCGTCAGTTTATGCATTTTATTGAGGTGAGCCAGTGAGCGAGGCTGATCTTGCGCAAGGTCAGGGCAGGATCGGTCTCCAATTACTGGCTCTGTGCTCCTGTCCAACAGCAGCAGAAAATGAAACCCAGAGAGGACTGGAGAAATAAACAGAGCCTGGGGCGGGCAGTAACTGGCTGGCGGGGCGAGCGGCAACCGGCCCGACACCACTGTGGTAACCCAAGGGTGCACTGGGCAGGACCTACACCCCACTGGTCAATCGCCGCACTACAGTTACTGATCCCCAACACAGCTCGACTACTGCGCAACACTGAGGCGTCAACACTGGCAGTCCGACTGACCCGGCCTCACCACACACACCAATCAATGCCATTACTGCGAGCCAGGGAGCGGACAGCAAGTACACCAACACCTGCCCTCAAAACCAACCCTGCAACCCTCGCACGCTCCATTCACCCCCACCCCATCGAGCTCCGCTTCCAGGGGTCGCGTATCACAGAACACAGAAATCACAGAAACCCCACAGTGCAGATAGAGGCCATTGCGGCCCATCGAGCCTGCACCGACACATATCCCACCCGATCTCCGTAACCCCTACACCTACACATATCCCACCCTATCCCTGTAACCCCACGTATTTAATCCCCCTAACACTAAGGGTCAATTTATCATAACCAATCAACCTAACCCGCACACCTTTGGACTGTGGGAGGAAACCGGAGCACCCGGAGAAAACCCACACAAACACGGGGAGAATGTGCAAACTCCACACAGACAGTCGCCCGAGGCCGGATTCGAACCCGGGTCTCTGGCGCTGTGAGACAACAGTGCTAACCACTATGCTCACGATCCCCTTCTCCCCTCTCCCACGCTCACTCTCCCCTCCCACCCCGCCATTTCACTCTCCCCTTCTCCCCTCCCGCTGTTTCACTTTCCCCTTCTCCCCTCTCCCACGCTCACTCTCCCCTTCTCCCCTCTCCACCGTTTCACTCCCCATCCCTCTCTCTCCAATTCCAATTCAAATGCTTTATTGGCATGAAAGTTTACAGAGAACCATATTGCCAAAGCTTACATATCAAGAAAGGTACAGTTTTCCAACATTCTGTAGGTGTCAGTCGATTTGACATTTGTTGGGTGCATACAATATTACTTTTAAACAATATTAATTTTAAACAGTCTTTGTATCTCATTGGGTACATTCAGTATTAATTTTAAACAGTCCTCAGGTTGTGACATGTTGTTACATATTTGGCCCCAAGGTATGGTCTGTCTCCTTCTCCCAGGACTAATCTTAATTTTGACAGGTCATCCAATTCCTTGAAATCTGGGGTTGTTTGGCTTAGCTTGTTGAATAATATGTTTCTTGATGTGTTGAATTTTTCGCATTTTAGGAGGAAATGTATTTCTGTTTCAACCTCGCCGGCCAGACATTGATCGCATATTCTATTCTCTCTAGGCTGCCAGGATTTCTTGTATCTGCCTTTTTCAATTTCCAGTTGGTGGTCGCTTAGTCCGTACTTGGTGAGGGTCTGTCTCTGTTTTGTGTCTCTGATGGTTGAGAGATAGTCTGCCAGTTTATATTCTCTTTTTAGGGCCCGGTAACATTCTAATCTGCTTTGGCTTTCGGTTATTTTGTTCCAATGTTCCAGGTAGGTTTCTTTGCATTGTTTGATGACTTGGTTCACTCGGATTGGTGTTTGGACGGCTGTGTTGGTCTGGGGCTGGTCAGGGTCCGGCTGGGTACTTAGTTTCAGTAGCAGCTGACTCAGGGGACTCTTTTCTGGGTTTAGCTCTTGGGTCTGAAAGGCTTTGAAATGAAGGGTGTCTGGGGAGCTAGATTTGAGGTGATTTAGGAAGTTTAGTGCTCGTTTTTGGATGTTTATTATCAGTGGGTATCTGCCTAGTTCGGCTCTGCATGCATTTGTTGGCGTTTTCCTTTGGATGCGAAGGATGCTTCGGCAGAATTCTGCATGTAGGGCTTCTATTGTGTGTTTTTCCCATTTAGTGTAGCTTTGGTGATTTAGTGGGCCCCATACTTCACTACCGTAAAGTGCAATGGGCAGGATTATGCTGTCAAATATTTTGAGCCAGATTTTGATTGGGATTTGGATGTTGTAGAATTTTCTTTTTATTGCATATAGGGCTCTTCGGGCCTTTTCTTTTAATGCATTCACTGCTATGCTGAAGCTCCCTGATGCTGTAATAGTTAGACCAAGGTAGGTGTAGCTCATAGTGTGTCCTATAGTGGTATCACTGAGAGTAAACTGGTATTTGTTTTCCTGATATCTGGGCCTTTTTTGAAAAATCATGATGTTGGTTTTCTTTAGATTTACTGTTAGAGCCCAGTTTTGGCAGTATTTGTCGAGTAGGTCTAGTTGTTGCTGTAATCCCTGTTCTGTGGGAGACAGCAGAACCAGGTCCCCCCCCCCGCCTCTCTCCCCCCGCCCCGCCGTCTCTCTCACCCCCCCGCCGTCTGTCTCTCCCCCCCCCCCGCCGTCTGTCTCTCTCCCCCCCGCCGTCTGTCTCTCTCCCCCCCGCCGTCTCGCTCTCTCCCCCCCCGTCGTCTGGCTCTCCCCCCCCCCGTCGTCTGGCTCTCCCCCCCCCGCCGTCTGGCTCTCTCCCCCCCGCCGTCTGGCTCTCTCCCCCCCCCGTCTGTCTCTCTCCCCCGCCGCCGTCTGTCTCTCTCCCCCCCGCAGTCTGTCTCTCTCCCCCCCGCCGTCTGTCTCTCTCCCCCCCGCCGTCTGTCTCTCTCTCCCCCCCCGCCGTCTGTCTCTCTCCCCCCCGCCGTCTGTCTCTCTCCCCCCCGCCGTCTGTCTCTCTCCCCCCCGCCGTCTGTCTCTCCCCCCCCCGCCGTCTGTCTCTCTCCCCCCCGCCGTCTGTCTCTCTCCCCCCCGCCGTCTGTCTCTCTCCCCCCCGCCGTCTGTCTCTCTCCCCCCCGCCGCCTCTCTCTCGCTCCCCCCACCGTCTCTCTCTCGCTCCCCCCGCCGTCTCTCTCTCGCTCCCCCCCCCGCCGCCTCTCTCTCGCCCCCCCCGCCGTCTCTCTCGCTCCCCCCCGCCGTCTCTCTCTCGCTCCCCCCCGTCTCTCTC
>NC_140996.1:237240505-237368005 GCF_052327205.1 Somniosus microcephalus
GATGGGTGGACGGGACTGGGTGTGAGTTAGGACACGGGGCAGTGAACACGGGGTGATGGGTGAACGGGACTGGGCGTGAGTTAGGACACAGGGCAGTGAGCATGGGCGATGGGTGAACGGGACTGGGTGTGAGTTAGGACACGGGGCAGTGAGCACAGGGGGTGATGGGTGAATGGGACTGGGTGTGAGTTAGGACATGGGGCAGCGAGCACGGGGTGATGGGTGAACGGGACTGGGTGTGAGTTAGGACACGGGGCAGTGAGCACGGGGTGATGGGTGAACGGGACTGGGTGTGAGTTAGGACACGGGGCAGTGAGCACGGCGTGATGGGTGAACGGGACTCGGTGCGGGTTAGGACACGGGGCAGTGAGCACAGGGGGTGATGGGTGAACGGGACTGGGTGTGAGTTAGGACACGGGGCAGTGAGCACAGGGGGTGATGGGTGAACGGGACTCGGTGCGAGTTGGGCAGCAGAATTTTGGATGAGTTCAGGTTCATGGATGGTGGAAGATGGGAGGCCGCCCAGGAGTGCGTTGGAATAGTCGAGTCTCGAGGTAACAAAGGCATGGATGAAGGTTTCAGCAGCAGATGAGTCGGACGATGTTACGGAGGTGGAAATAGGCAATCTTAGTGATGGTGAGGATATGTCACCCAGATTGCGAACATTCTGGTTCAGATTCAGTGACCAGGGACGGGATGGAGGCGGTGGCTCGGGAACGGAGATTGTGGCAGGCACCAAAGACAATGGGCTAGAAATATGGTGCATTTGCGCCTCTCGTTAGCACCCACAGGGGGAGCTAACGGGGCACAAATGATTTTTCACCCAGGCACGGCGCCACTACCGACTCCCGCTTAATTCAGCGACAGTATTTTTTATTCGTTCCTGGGGTGTGGGTGTTGCTGGCAAGGCCAGCATTTATTGCCCATTCCTAGTTGCCCTCGAGAAGGTGGTGACGAGTCGCCTTCTTAAACCGCTGCAGTCCGTGGTGAAGGTGCTCCCACAGTGCTGTTAGGGAGAGAGTTGAAGGATTTTGACCCAGCGACGATGAAGGATCAGCAATATATTTCCAAGTCAGGATGGTGTGTGACTTGGAGGTGGTGGTGTTCCCATGCGCCTGCTGTCCTTGTCCTTCTAGGTGGAAGAGGTCGCGAGGTTGGGAGGTGCTGCCGAAGAAGCCTTGGCGAGTTGCTGCAGTGCATCTTGTAGATGGTACACACTGCAGCCATGGTGTGCCGGTGGTGGAGGGAGTGAATGTTTAAGGTGGTGGATGGGGTGCCAATCAAGCGGGCTGCTTTGTCCTGGATGGTGTCGAGCTTCTTGAGTGTTGTTGGAGCTGCACTCATCCAGGCAAGTGGAGAGTATTCCATCACACTCCTTACTTGTGCCTTGTAGATGGTGGAAAGGCTTTGGGGAGTCAGGAGGTGAGACACTCGCCACAGAATACCCAGTCTCTGACCTGCTCTTGTTGCTCTGATATGGCTGGTCCTGTTAAGTTTCTGACCCCCCAGGTTGTTGATTTTGGGGGATTCGGTGATGGTAATGCCGTCGAATGTCAAAAAAAGCTTGTTAGACGCTCGCTTGTTGGAGATAGTCATTGCCTGGCACTTGTGTGGCACGAATGTTACCTGCCACTTATCAGCCCAAGCCTGAATGTCGTCCAGGTCTTGTTGTATGCGGGCATGGACTGCTTCATTATCTGAGGAGTTGTGAATGGCACTGAACACTGTGCAGTCATCAGCGAACATCCCCATTTTTGACCTTATGTTGGAGCGAAGGTCATTGATGAAACAGCTGAAGATGGTTGGGCCTAGGACACTGCCCTGAGGAACTCCTGGGGTTGTGATGATTGACCTTCAATCACCACAACCATCTTCCTTTGTGCTAGGTATGACTCCAGCCAGTGGAGAGTTTTCCCCCCGATTCCCATTTTCAGTTTTACTAGGGCTCCTTGATGCCACGGGCAGTCACTCTCACCTCCCCTCTGGAATTCAGCTCCTTTGTCCATGTTTGGACCAAGGCTGTAATCAGGTCGGGAGCCAAATGGTCTTGGCAGAACCAGGTGAAAGGTATTTAAGGAGGGTGGTGGCTTAAACCCGAGTTCCTACAGAGTAGGAACCCCCACCGCCCCCCTCCTCTAACCTAGTAGTCTTTTAGCAGCTGTCTAAAAACAGAGGTCACAAATTTTTTGGTCTCAGTTTCTTTTCAGCAGGGCAGGAACCGGGAGGAGTGGGAAGTCGGCGTAGGACCAAGGGGACACAAGACCGGGAAGTCAGCGAAAGACCAGGGAGGTAAGACTAACTGGTAAGTACTTTCCTCAAACCTTCCTAGGAAGTAAAACCAAAACTAGTGGGATTTGGTTAGTTTAAAAAGGAATAAGAGGAGTACAGTATACATTGGTCTAAGTAAGCTTCGGGAAAACAAAAGTCGATAAATAAACTAAAACTAGAAAATTAAAAGTAATATAAGGGTTAAGTCATGGCAGTAGAGCTCGGACCTGTGTCATGCTCCTCCTGTAACATGTGGGAAATCAGGGACGCTTCCTGTGTCCCTGACGACTATGTGTGCAGGAAGTGTGTCCAGCTGCAGCTCATGTGGGACCGCATGACGGCCCTTGAGCTGCAGATGGACTCACTTTGGAGCATCCACGATTCTGAGAGGGGTGTGGATAGCACATTTAGTGAGTTGGTCACACCGCAGGTTAAGGCCAGCGTAGACAGTACATGGGTGACCAAAAGGCAGAGCAAGGGCAGGAAGGTAGTGCAGAAATCCCCTGGGGTTGTCTCCCTTAGCAACAGGTTCACCGCCTTAGGTACTGTTGTCGGGGGGGGTGACACATCGGGGGAAGGCACCAGCAGCCAGGCTCATGGCACCATGACTGGCTCTGTTGCAAAGAAGGGAGGGAAAAAGAGTGGCAGGGCTATAGTAATAGGGGATTCGATTGTAAGGGGAATAGATAGGGGTTTCTGTGGTCGCGACCGAGACTCCAGGATGGTATGTTGCCTCCCTGGTGCAAGGGTCAAGGATGTCTCGGCGCGGGTGCAGAACATTCTGGAGGGGGAGGGGGAACAGCCAGTTGTCGTGATACATGTTGGTACCAACGACGTAGCTAAAAAAAGGGAAGAGGTCCTACAAGTAGAATTTCGGGAGTTAGGAGCCAAGCTAAAAAGTAGGACCTCGAAGGTAGTAATCTCTGGATTACTACCAGTGCCACGTGCTAGTAAGAGTACAGAGAACAGGATAGTTAGGCTAAATACGTGGCTTGAGCAGTGGTGTAAGAGGGAGGGTTTTAAATTTTTGAGGCATTGGAACCAGTTTTGTGGTAGGTGTGACCTATACAAAAGGGACGGTCTACACCTGTGCAGAGATGGAACTGATGTTCTCGGGGTAATTTTTGATAAAGCAGTTCGGGAGCATTTAAACTAGTATGGCAGGGGGCTAGAAACCTATGTAGTGAAATAGAGGAAAGTGAAAGGCAGACAGAAATAAATGATAAAAGGGTGAGGAACAAAAAACAAAGGGCCAAACTAATTCATAAAAAATGTGAGCATAAAAAAAGCCTGAGGGTTTTATACCTTAATGCGAGAAGCATCAGGAACAAGGTAGATGAATTAGCTGTGGAAATAGAGGTTAATAATTATGACCTAATTGGGATTACGGAAACATGGTTGCAGGGTGAGCAGGGCTGGGAGCTTAACATACAGGGGTATTCAGTATTTAGGAAGGATCGACAAAAAAGAAAGGGAGGAGGGGTAGCATTGCTAGTAAAAGAGGGGATAAATGCAATTGAAAGGAAGGATATTAACTCAGTTAATACAGAATCTATATGGGTGGAGCTAAGAAATAGCGAGGGGCGAAAAACATTAATAGGAGTGGTATATAGGCCTCCAAATAGTAAAATAGAGGTTAGGGAGGGCATCACGAGGGAAATTAGAGAAGCGTGCAATAAGAGCACAGCTGTCATCATAGGTGACTTTAACTTACATATAGATTGGACTAGCCTAATCAGTAAAAATAATGAGGAGGAGGAATTCCTTGAGTGTTTGAGGGATGGTTATCTGGATCAATATGTCGAGGAACCAACTCGGGAACAGGCTATATTGGACTGGGTACTGTGCAATGAGAAGGGACTAATCAGTAATCTTGTTGTACGGGGACCCTTGGGTCAGAGCGATCATAACATGATCGATTTCTCACTCGAAATGGAGAGCGAAGAAATTGACTCAGAGACTAAGGTCCTGAATTTAAACAAGGGGAATTATGATGCCATGAGACGGGAACTGAGTAGGTCTGATTGGACAACGTTCCTGGGAGGACTGGAGGTAGATAAACAATGGCAAACATTTAAAGATAGAATGACAAAATTGCAAAAATTGTTTATACCAATCTGGCATAAAAGGAAATCTAAAAAGGTGACTCAACCGTGGATAACAGGGGAAATTAGAGACAGCATAAAATCCAAAGATAGGGCGTATAAAATAGCCAAAAAAAGCGCCAGAGCGGAAGATTGGGAACAGTTTAAGATAGAGCAAAGGAGGGCAAAGGGCATAATCAAGAGGGGCAAAATAGCTTACGAAAACAAGCTGGCGGAAAATATAAAAACTAACTCCAAAAGCTTTTATAAGTATATCAAAAGGAAAAGACTGGTGAAAACCAAAGTTGGTCCATTGCAGTCAGATACGGGGGAATATATAATGGGAAATAAGGAAATGGCAGATCAACTAAATGCATACTTTGGGTCAGTCTTTACGAAGGAAGACACAAAAAACCTCCCTGGGATATCGGGAAAAATAGGGACATTGGCAAAGGAGGAACTGACGCAAATCAATATCTCTAAGGATATGGTGTTAAGGAAGCTAAAGGGATTGAAGGTGGACAAATCCCCAGGGCCTGATAACATGCATCCTAGGGTACTGAAGGAGGTGGCCCTAGAGATAGCGGATGCACTAAGGATGATTTTTCAGAATTCATTAGACTCGGGAACAGTGCCGATGGATTGGAGGGTAGCTAACGTTACCCCACTATTCAAAAAGGGGGGTAGGGGAAAAGCAGGTAATTACAGACCTGTAAGCCTTACATCAGTTGTGGGCAAAATGCTGGAGTCCATCATTAAGGATGAAATAGCGGAGCACTTAGCAAATGGGGACAGGATAGGACAGAGTCAACATGGATTTACAAAGGGTAAATCGTGCTTGACTAATCTATTGGAATTTTTTGAGGGAGTAACTGGTAGAATAGATGGGGGAGAGCCAGTAGATGTGGTGTACCTGGACTTCCAAAAGGCCTTCGATAAGGTCCCACATAAAAGATTAGCATGGAAAATTGAGGCTCATGGGATAAAGGGGAAAGTTTTGGCGTGGATAGGGAACTGGCTGTCAGATAGAAAACAGAGAGTTGGAATAAACGGCTCATTTTCTGAATGGCAGGCAGTAACAAGTGGGGTACCACAGGGATCTGTCCTGGGCCCCCAGCTGTTCACAATTTACATTAATGACCTGGATCAGGGAGTCGGATGCAGCATTTCCAAATTTGCAGACGACACTAAACTAGGAGGGGGGGTGGGCTCAGAGGAAGAGACCAGGAAGCTCCAGAGCGATTTGGACAGACTGGGCGATTGGGCGGATAAATGGCAGATGCACTATAATGTGGACAAGTGCGAAGTTATCCACCTTGGGTGCAGGAACGGGAGGGCAAATTATTATTTAAATGGCAATAGATTGGGAGAGGGGGAAGTACAGAGAGACCTGGGTGTTCTTGTACACCAGTCACTGAAGGCGAGCATGCAGGTGCAACAGGCGGTCAAGAAGGCAAACGGTATGCTGGCCTTCATAGCAAAAGGGTTAGAATACAGGAACAGGGATACCTTGCTGCAGCTGTACAGGGCACTGGTGAGACCACACCTCGAGTACTGTGTACAGTTTTGGTCGCCTCATCTGAGGAAGGATGTTCTTGCCATGGAGGGGGTGCAGCGGCGATTCACCAGGCTGATACCAGGAATGGCGGGAATGACCTATGAGGAGAGACTATGTAGTTTAGGGATGTACACACTGGAGTTTAGAAGATTGAGAGGGGACCTCATAGAAGTGTATAAAATTCTGACAGGTCTAGACAGACTGGATGCAGAAGGAATGTTTCCCTTGGCGGGTGAGAACAGAACTAGAGGACATAATTTGAGGATAAGGGCTAAACCATTTAGGACAGAGATGAGGGGGAATTTCTTCACTCAGAGAGTGGTGAACCTGTGGAACTCATTGCCACAGAGGGCAGTGTACGCCAGCTCATTAAATATATTTAAGAGGGAATTAGATATATTTCTACGGGCAAAAGGGGTTAAGGGTTACGGAGAGAAGGCGGGGACGGGATACTGAATTAAAAGATCAGCCATGATCTCATCGAATGGCGGAGCAGGCACGAAGGGCCGAATGGCCTACTCCTGCTCCTATCTTCTATGTATCTATGTATCTATGTAACCCAAACTGGGCATCAGTGAGTAGGTTATTGGTGAGTAAGTGCTGCTTCTTAGCACTGTCGATGACACCTTCCATCACTTTGCTGATGATTGAGATTAGACTGATGGGACGGTAATTGGCCGGATTGGATTTGTCCTGCTTTTTGTGGGCAGGACATACCTGGGCAGTTTTCCACATTGTCAGATAGATGCCAGTGTTGTAGCTGTACTGGAACAGCTTGGCTAGAGGCGCGGCTAGTTCTGGAGCACAAGTCTTCAGCACGATAGCCGGGATGTTGTCGGGGCCCATAGCCTTTGCTGTATCCAGTGCGCTCTGCCGTTTCTTGATATCACGTGGAGTGAATCGAATTGGCTGAAGACTGGCTTCTGTGATGGTGGGGACCTCAGGAGGAGGCCGATATGGATCACCCACTTCTGGCTGAAGATGGTTGCAAATGCTTCAGCCTTGTCTTTTGCACTCACGTGCTGGGATCCCCCATCATTGAGGATGGGGATATTCATGAAGCCTCCTCCGCCCATTAGTTGTTTAATGGTCCACCACCATTCACAACTGGCTGTGGTAGGACTGCAGAGCTTTGATCTGATCCGTTGATTGTGGGATCGCTTAGCCCTGTCTATAGCATGCTGCTTCTGCTGTTTAGCAAGCATGTAGTCCTGTGTTGCAGCTTCCCCAGGTTGACACCTCATTTTTTGGTACGCCTGGTGCTGCTCCTGGCATGCTCTTCGACACTCCTCATTGAACCAGGGTTGGGTCCCCTAATGGTAGAGTGAGGGATATGCTGGACCATGAGGTTACAGATTGTGGTGGAATACAATTCTGCTGCTGCTGATGGCCCACAGCATCTCATGGATGCCCAGTTTTGAGCTGCTACATCTGTTCTGAATCTATCCCATTTAGCACGGTGGTAGTGCCACACAACACGATGGAGTGTGTCCTCAGTGTGAAGACAGGATTTCATCTCCACAATGACTGTGTGGTGGTCACTGCTACCAGTGCTGTCCTGGACAGATGCATCTGCGACAGGTAGATTGGTGCGGACAAGGTCATGTTGGTTTTTTCCTCGTGTTGGTTCACTCACCACCTGCCGCAGGAGACTCCCAAAACAAGTGCTCTACTCAGAGCTCCGACACGGCAAGAGAGCCCCAGGTGGGCAGAGGAAATGCTTCAAGGACACCCTCAAAGCCTCCTTGGAAAAGTGCAACATCCCCACGGACACCTGGGAATCCCTGGCCCAAGGCTGCACAAAGTGGAGGAGAAGCATCCGGGAAGGCGCCGAACACCTCGAGTCTCTTCGCCGGGAGCAAGCGGAAGCCAAGCGCAGGCAGCGCAAGGAACGCACGTCAACCCAAGCACCCCACCCACCCACCCCTTCAACCACCGTCTGCCCCACCTGTGACAGAGACTGTAGGTCCCACATTGGACTCATCAGTCACCTGAGAACTCATTTTTAATGTGGAAGCAAGTCATCCTCGGTTCCGAGGGACTGCCTAAGAAGTAGGGAAAATGCTAGAATTGATTATTAATGACATGGTAACAGGGCACTTAGAAAATAATAGGATTGGGCAGAGTCAACACGGATTTATGAAAGGGAAATCGTGTTTTATGAATCTGAGTTTTTTGAGGTTGTCACCTTTGGTTCTTGACCCTTCCACCAATGGGAACAGTTCCTATCTGTCCAGACCCCTCATGATTTTGAACACCTCTCCTCTTACTACCTATTTACTATTTATATGCCTATAGAAGATTTTAGAATTACATTTTATGTTAGCTGCCAGTCTATTCTCATACTCTCTCTCATTTCTTTTTTCACTTCCCCTCTGAACTTTCTGTATTCAGCCTGGTTCTCACTTGTATTCTCAACCTGACATCTGTCATACGCCCCCTTTTCCTGCTTTATCTTACTCTCTATCTCTTTCATCATCCAGGGAGCTCTGACTTCAGTTGCCCTACCTTTCCCCCTCATGGGAAAGTACCTCGACTGTACCCCTCTTTAAAGGCAGCCCATGGTTCGATGACATTTTTGCCTGCCAATCTCAACCCACTCAAATTGGCCTTCCTCCAATTAAGTATTTTTACTTTAGAATGCTCCCTGTCCTTGACCATAGCTAAACTAAACCTTATGATACTATGATCACTGTTCCCCCACTGACACTCTACTTGACCCACCTCATTCCCCTGAACCAGATCCAGCAATGCCTCCTTCCTCGTTGAGCTGGAAACATACTGATCAATTTCTCCTGAACACACTTCAGAAATTCTTCACCCTCCCTGCCCTATACACTGTCCCAGTCTATATTAGGATAGTTGAAATCCCCCATTATCACTACTCTATAGTTCTTGCTCCTCTCTCTAATTTCCCTGCAAATTTGTTCCTCTATATCCTTCGCACTAGTAGGTAGCCTTTAGAATACACCTAGTAGTGTAATGGCACCTCTATTAATAGTTTCTCAACTCTAACCAAATAGATTCTGTCCTTGACCCCTGCAGGACATCATCTCTCTCTAGCACTGTAATATTCTCCTTAATCAATATTGCCACCTCACCTCCTTTCTTTCCTTCCCTATATTCAGGAATATTTAGTACCTAATCCTGCCCTTTTGAGAGCCAGGTCTCGGTTATCACCACAACATCATATTCCCATGTGCCTATTTGCGCCTGCAGCTCACCAACCTTATTTACCACGCTTCGTGCATTTACACACATGCACTGTAAACCTATCATATATTTCCTAGTTGCAGGGTTTGTGACCAACAGTTTAAAACTGCGACAAAATTAATCAACTAGGGCAGTGCAAGAAAGCGGAGTCAGGAATCGAGACACAAGCCTGTTTATTGCAGCCATCCGTGAACCACGAGGCTGTGATAACGTTGAATCATTACACGGAGACACAGCTTCCGTGCTCACCGAGTGCAAACCAGCAAAGGAGCTCAAAGCAATGCTCTCAGCTCCCAGACACACACAGTGCAATAGGACGCTGTTATTATTTGTGCAAATTTTCAAGTTCATCAAAGTGAAGGACATCAGTGCAGGGATAACAGAAAATATTTCAAACACTCCCTGGGCAGGTACAGCACGGATTAGATACAGAGTAAAGCTCCCTCTACCCTGTCCCATCAAACACTCCCAGGGCAGGTACAGCACGGGTTAGATACAGAGTAAAGCTCCCTCTACACTGTCCCATCAAACACTCCCAGGGCAGGTACAGCACGGGTTAGACACAGAGTAAAGCTCCCTCTACACTGTCCCATCAAACACTCCCAGGGCAGGTACAGCACGGATTAGATACAGAGTAAAGCTCCCTCTACACTGTCCCATCAAACACTCCCAGGGCAGGTACAGCACGGGTTAGACACAGAGTAAAGCTCCCTCTACACTGTCCCATCAAACACTTCCAGGGCAGGTACAGCACGGGTTAGATACAGAGTAAAGCTCCCTCTACACTGTCCCATCAAACACTTCCAGGGCAGGTACAGCACGGGTTAGATACAGAGTAAAGCTCCCTCTACACTGTCCCATCAAACACTCCCAGGGCAGGTACAGCACGGGTTAGATACAGAGTAAAGCTCCCTCTACACTGTCCCATCAAACACTCCCTGGGCAGGTACAGCACGGGTTAGATACAGAGTAAAGCTCCCTCTACACTGTCCCATCAAACACTCCCAGGGCAGGTACAGCACGGGTTAGATACAGAGTAAAGCTCTCTCTACACTGTCCCATCAATCGCTCCCAGGGCAGATACAGCACGGATTAGATACAGAGTAAAGCTCCCTCTACACTGTCCCATCAATCGCTCCCAGGGCAGATACAGCACGGATTAGATACAGAGTAAAGCTCGCTCTACACTGTCCCATCAATCGCTCCCAGGGCAGATACAGCACGGATTAGATACAGAGTAAAGCTCCCTCTACACTGTCCCATCAATCGCTCCCAGGGCAGATACAGCACGGATTAGATACAGAGTAAAGCTCGCTCTACACTGTCCCATCAATCGCTCCCAGGGCAGATACAGCACGGATTAGATACAGAGTAAAGCTCCCTCTACACTGTCCCATCAAACACTCCCGGGGCAGGTACAGCACGGGTTAGATACAGAGTAAAGCTCCCTCTACACTGTCCCATCAAACACTCCCAGGGCAGATACAGCACGGATTAGATACAGAGTAATGCTCCCTCTACACTGTCCCATCAAACACTCCCAGGGCAGGTACAGCACGGATTAGATACAGAGTAAAGCTCGCTCTACACTGTCCCATCAAACACTCCCAGGGCAGGTACAGCACGGATTAGATACAGAGTAAAGCTCCCTCTACACTGTCCCATCAAACACTCCCAGGGTAGGTACAGCACGGGTTAGATACAGAGTAAAGCTCCCTCTACACTGTCCCATCAAACACTCCCAGGGCAGGTACAGCATGGGTTAGATACACAGTAAAGCTCCCTCTACACTGTCCCATCAAACACTCCCAGGGTAGGTACAGCACGGGTTAGATACAGAGTAAAGCTCCCTCTACACTGTCCCATCAAACACTCCCAGGGCAGGTACAGCACGGGTTAGATACAGAGTAAAGCTCCCTCTACACTGTCCCATCAAACACTCCCAGGGCAGGTACAGCACGGATTAGATACAGAGTAAAGCTCCCTCTACACTGTCCCATCAAACACTCCCAGGGCAGATACAGCACGGATTAGATACAGAGTAATGCTCCCTCTACACTGTCCCATCAAACACTCCCAGGGCAGGTACAGCACGGATTAGATACAGAGTAAAGCTCCCACTACACTGTCCCATCAAACACTCCCAGGGCAGGTATAGCACGGGTTAGATACAGAGTAAAGCTCCCTCTACACTGTCCCATCAAACACTCCCAGGGCAGGTATAGCACGGGTTAGATACAGAGTAAAGCTCCCTCTACACTGTCCCATCAAACACTCCCAGGGCAGGTACAGCACAGGTTAGATACAGAGTAAAGCTCCCTCTGCACTGTCCCATCAAACACTCCCAGGGCAGGTATAGCACGGGTTAGATACAGAGTAAAGCTCCCACTACACTGTCCCATCAAACACTCCCAGGGTAGGTACAGCACGGGTTAGATACAGAGTAAAGCTCCCTCTACACTGTCCCATCACACACTCCCAGGGCAGGTACAGCACGGATTAGATACAGAGTAAAGCTCCCTCTACACTGCCCCATCACACACTCCCAGGGCAGGTACAGCACGGATTAGATACAGAGTAAAGCTCGCTCTACACTGTCCCATCAAACACTCCCAGGGCAGGTACAGCACGGGGTTAGATACAGAGTAAAGCTCCCTCTACACTGTCCCATCAAACACTCCCAGGGCAGGTACAGCACGGATTAGATACAGAGTAAAGCTCGCTCTACACTGTCCCATCAAACACTCCCAGGGCAGGTACAGCATGGGTTAGACACAGAGTAAAGCTCGCTCTACACTGTCCCATCAAACACTCCCAGGGCAGGTACAGCATGGGTTAGATACAGAGTAAAGCTCCCTCTACACTGTCCCATCAAACACTCCCAGGGTAGGTACAGCACGGGTTAGATACAGAGTAAAGCTCCCTCTACACTGTCCCATCAAACACTCCCAGGGCAGGTACAGCACGGGTTAGATACAGAGTAAAGCTCCCTCTACACTGTCCCATCAAACACTCCCAGGGCAGATACAGCACGCATTAGACACAGAGTAAAGCTCCCTCTACACTGTCCCATCAAACACTCCCAGGGCAGGTACAGCATGGGTTAGATACAGAGTAAAGCTCCCTCGACACTGTCCCATCAAACACTCCCAGGGCAGGTACAGCACGGATTAGATACAGAGTAAAGCTCCCTCTGCACTGTCCCATCAAACACTCCCAGGGCAGGTACAGCACGGGTTAGATACAGAGTAAAGCTCCCTCTGCAGTTGTACAGGGCCTTGGTGAGACCACAGCTTGAGTATTGTCTGCAGTTTTGGTCGCCTTATCTGAGGAAGGATGTTCTTGCCATGGAAGGAGTGCAGCAAAGATTCACTAGGCTGATACCTGGGATGGCAGGAATGACGTATGAGGAGAGATTGGGTCGATTGGGCTTGTACTTGCTGGAGTTTAGAAGAATGAGAGGGGATCTCATCGAAACTTATAAAATTCTAACAGGACTAGACAGACTGGATGCTGGAAGGATGTTCCCGATGGTCGGGGAGTCCAGAACCAGGGGTTACAGTCTAAGGATAAGGGGTAAGCCATTTAGGACAGAGATGAGGAGGAATTTCTTCACCCAGAGAGTGGTGAACCTGTGGAATTCTCTACCACAGAAGGCAGTAGAGGCCAATTCATTAAATATATTCAAGAAAGAGTTGGATATATTTCTTAAGGCTGAAGGGATCAAGGGATATGGGGAGAAGGCAGGGACAGGGTACTGAATTTGGATGATCAGCCATGATCTCATTGAATGGCGGAGCAGGCTCGAGGGGCCGAATGGCCTACTCCTGCTCCTATCTTCTATGTTTCTATGTTACACTGTCCCATCAAACACTCCCAGGGCAGGTACAGCACGGGTTAGATACAGAGTAAAGCTCCCTCTACACTGTCCCATCATGGTGTGGAGATGCCGGAGTTGGACTGGGGTGGACAAATGTAAGAAGTCACACAACACCAGGTTATAGTCCAACAGCTTTATTTGACGAAGGAGCAGCGCTCTGAAAGCTTGTGATTTCGGCAGCGGGTGGAGGCGGAGCTGAGTGGCAGAGCGACTACAAGAGGCCCCAGAGGCTCAGGTAGGCCCCAGTGCGGCATCGGCAGCGGGTGGAGGCGGAGCTGAGCGGCAGAGCGACTACAAGAGGCCCCAGAGGCTCAGGTAGGCCCCAGTGCGGCATCGGCAGCGGGTGGAGGCGGAGCTGAGCGGCAGAGCGACTACAAGAGGCCCCAGAGGCTCAGGTAGGCCCCAGTGCGGCATCGGCAGCGGGTGGAGGCGAAGCTGAGCGGCAGAGCGACTACAAGAGGCCCCAGAGGCTCAGGTAGGCCCCAGTGCGGCATCGGCAGCGGGTGGAGGCGGAGCTGAGCGGCAGAGCGACTACAAGAGGCCCCAGAGGCTCAGGTAGGCCCCAGTGCGGCATCGGCAGCGGGTGGAGGCGGAGCTGAGCGGCAGAGCGACTACAAGAGGCCCCAGAGGCTCAGGTAGGCCCCAGTGCGGCATCGGCAGCGGGTGGAGGCGGAGTCGGGAGCAGCGAGGAGGAGCTCGGGAGAAAACCCAGCGACCAGCGAGGCCCGAGACCAGTCGGGAGCAGTGAGTCGGAGCCCGGTATAAAAACCGGAGAGAGGCGAGGCCCGAGACCACAGCTGGGGCAGTCGGGAGAGCAGGAGGCCAGTAACTGCTGGGGCAGTCGGGAGAGCAGGAGGCCAGTAACTGGTGAGTTTAAAAGCTCACCTTTCGCGGGCTTTTTCTTTCACAGCTGGTGCAGTCGGGAGAGCAGGAGGCCAGTAACTCTTATATAGGTGGAGCTGTTGCTAAACCCGAAATACTACAGTGTAGTGTCTCCCACCCTTCCACCTCCTCTAACCTTTTAGGGGTTAGGGGAAGTTGAAAAGGTAGGTTCAATTTATTTTATTTCAGGAGCCTAACCTAGGTGGAAAAGGTTCCAGGACAGGAGGCGGCAGTGAAAATACAACACCAGAAAACAGGTAGGT
Source organism: Somniosus microcephalus (assembly GCF_052327205.1). Taxonomy (NCBI): domain Eukaryota; kingdom Metazoa; phylum Chordata; class Chondrichthyes; order Squaliformes; family Somniosidae; genus Somniosus; species Somniosus microcephalus. Next base: position 237,254,654 of record NC_140996.1, read on the forward strand.
GACTGGTTGGTGAGTACTTTCACAAACTTATTCTAAGTAGAATTCAATAATCAAGCTAAATCGTAGTAAATAAAAGGGTATTGTAAGGGTTAAGTCATGGAAGGGCAGCTCGGACCCGTGTCATGCTTCTCCTGTGCCATGTGGGAAATCAGGGACACTGTCCCTGACAACTATGTGTGCAGGAAGTGTGTCCAGCTGCAGCTCCTAGCGGACCGCATGGCGGCGCTGGAGCTGCGAATGGACTCACTCTGGAGCATACGCGATGCTGAGGATGTTGTGGATAGCACATTCAGTGAGTTGGTCACACCGCAGGTAAAGGCTAGCTCAGACAGTAAATGGGTGACCAAAAGGCAGGGTAAAGGCAGGAAGGTAGTGCAGGAGTCACCTGCGGTCATCTCCCTCCAAAACAGGTTTACCGTTTTGGGTACTGTTGGGGGAGATGACTTATCAGGGGAAGGCACCAGCAGCCAGGTTCAGGGCACCATGACTGGCTCTGCTGCACAGAAGGGCGGGAAAAAGAGGGATAGAGCTATAGTGATAGGGGATTCAATTGTAAGGGGGATAGATAGGAGTTTCTGTGGCCGAGACCGAGACTCCAAGATGGTATGTTGCCTCCCTGGTGCAAGGGTCAAGGATGTCTCGGAGCGGGTGCAGAGCATTCTGAAGGGGGAGGGGGATCAGCCAGTTGTCGTGGTACATGTAGGTACCAACGATGTAGGTAAAAAGAGGGAGGAGGTCCTACAAGCTGAATTTAGGGAGTTAGGAGCTAAATTGAAAAGTAGGACCTCAAAGGTAGTAATCTCTGGATTGCTACCAGTGCCACGAGCTAATAAGTTTAGAGAGAGTAAGATAGATAAGCTAAATACGTGGCTTGAGCAGTGGTGCAAGGGAGAGGGATTTAAATTCTTGAGGCATTGGAACCAGTTCTTGGGGAGGAGTGACCTGTACCAAGGGGACGGTCTACACCTGAACTGTGAGGGAGCCGATGTCCTCGGGGTAATATTTTCTAGGGCGGTTCGGAAGGATTTAAACTAATTTGGCAGGGGGATGGGAACCTAGGTAGTGGAAAAGAGGGCAGTCATATGAAGTTAGAAATAGATGGTAGAAAGGTGAGAAGCAATAAGCAAAGGAGAGAAACACAAAGGGCCAAACTAATTCATAATGAGAGTGTGAAAAAAGCAAGCCTGAAGGCTTTGTATCTTAATGCTAGAAGCATTAGGAACAAGGTGGATAAATTAGTTGTGGAAATAGAGGTAAACAAGTATGATTTGATTGGGATTACAGAAACGTGGCTGCAGGGTGGGCAAGGCTGGGAACTTAACATCCAGGGATATACAATATTTAGGAAGGATCGGCAAAAAGGTAGGGGAGGTGGGGTAGCATTGCTGGTAAAGGAGGGGATTAATGCAATGGAAAGGAAGGATATTAACTCGGATGAAACGGAATCTGTATGGGTAGAAATGAGAAATAGCAAGGGGAGGAAAACGTTAGTGGGTGTGATATATAGGCCTCCAAATAGTAATATGGAGGTGAGGGAAGGCATAAAAAGGGAAATTAGAGAAGCGTGCGATAAGAGCACAGCTGTCATCATGGGTGACTTTAATTTACATATTGATTGGACTACCCAAATTAGTAAAAATTCTGAGGAGGAGGAATTCCTGGAATGTTTTCGGGACGGTTATCTGGACCAATATGTCGAGGAGCCGACTCGAGATCAGGCCATTTTAGACTGGGTATTGTGCAATGAGAAGGGACTTATCAGCAATCTTCTTGTACGAGGCCCCTTGGGTCAGAGCGATCATAATATGATCGAGCTCTCAGTCGAGATGGAGAGTGAGGAAATTGAATCAGAGACTAAGGTCCAGAACTTAAATAAAGGGAATTACGAGGGTATGAGACGGGAATTGGGTAAGATTGATTGGGTGGTGTTTCTGGGGGGATTGACAGTGGAGAGACAATGGCAAGCATTCAAAGATAGAATGGAAGAATTCCAGAACATGTTTATACCGGTTTGGCATAAAAATAAACCTAAAAAGGTGACTCAACCGTGGATAACGAGGGAAATTAGGGACAGCATAAAATCAAAAAAAAGGGCATATCAACTGGCAAAAAAAAGCACCAGACCGGAAGATTGGGGGCAGTACAAGATACATCAAAAGAGGACAAAGGGATTAATCAGGAAGGGGAAAATAGAATACGAAAGTAAACTTGCAGCAAACATAAAGACAGACTGCAAAAGCTTTTATCGGTATATCAGGAGGAAAAGACTGGTAAAATCCCAAGTCGGTCCCTTGCAGTCCGATTCGGGAGAATATATAATGGAGAATAAGGAAATGGCAGACCAATTAAACTCATACTTTGGTTCTGTATTCACAAAGGAGGACACAAATAACCTCCCAGGAATATCGGCAAACATAGGGACTAATGAGAGGGAGGAGCTGACAGAAATTAGTATCTCTAGGGATATGGTGTTGGGTAAGTTGAGGGGACTGAAGGCCGACAAATCCCCGGGGCCTGATAAACTACATCCTAGGGTACTTAAGGAGGTGGCCCTGGAGATAGCAGATGCTCTAAGGATCATCTTCCGGAACTCCATTGACTCGGGAACAGTACCCGTGGATTGGAGGGTAGCTAATGTTACCCCAATATTTAAAAAGGGGGGTAGAGAGAAAGCAGGGAATTATAGACCAGTAAGCCTTACATCGGTTGTGGGCAAAATGCTAGAGTCCATTATTAAGGATAAAATAGCGGAGCACTTGACAAATGGGGAAAGGATCGGACAGAGTCAACATGGATTTACAAAGGGTAAATCGTGTTTGACTAATCTGCTGGAATTTTTTGAGGAAGTAACTGGTAAAATAGATGGGGGAGAGCCAGTGGATGTGGTGTACCTTGACTTCCAGAAAGCCTTCGATAAGGTTCCACACAAAAGATTATCATGCAAAATTAAGGCTCATGGGATTGGGGGCAAAGTATTAACGTGGATAGAGAACTGGCTGGCGGATAGAAAACAGAGAGTTGGAATAAACGGCTCGTTTTCGGAGTGGCAGGCAGTGACCAGCGGGGTGCCGCAAGGATCTGTCCTGGGACCCCAGCTGTTCACAATATATATAAATGATCTGGATCAGGGAATTGGATGCAATATTTCCAAATTCGCTGACGACACTAAACTAGGAGGAGGGGTGGGCTCTGATGAGGATGTCAGGAGGCTACAGTGCGATTTGGACAGGTTGGGGGAATGGGCGGATACGTGGCAGATGCACTATAATGTGGATAAATGCGAGGTTATCCACTTTGGGGGTAAAAACAGGAGGGTGGATTATTATCTAAATGGCAATAGATTGGGAGATGGGGAAGTGCAGAGGGACCTGGGTGTTCTTGTGCACCAGTCACTGAAGGAGAGCATGCAGGTGCAACAGGCGATTAAGAAGGCAAATGGTATGTTGGCCTTCATATCAAGGGGGTTCGAGTATAGGAATAGGGATACCTTACTACAGCTGTACAAGGTGCTGGTGAGACCGCATCTGGAGTATTGTGTACAGTTTTGGTCGCCCCATCTGCGGAAGGATGTTCTTGCCATGGAAAGAGTGCAGCGGCGATTCACCAGGCTGATACCTGGAATGGCGGGAATGACCTACGAGGAGAGATTGAATAGTTTGGGCTTGTACTCACTGGAGTTTAGAAGATTGAGAGGGGATCTCATCGAAACATATAAAATTATGGCAGGCCTGGACAGGCTGAATTCAGAGAGAATGTTTCCAATGGCGGGGTAGCACAGAACCAGGGGCCACAGTCTAAAAATAGCGGGCAAATCATTTAAAACAGAGATGAGGAAGAATTTCTTCACTCAAAGAGTGGTGAGCCTGTGGAATTCCCTGCCACAGAGGGCTGTGAAGGCTAATTCAATAAATATTTTCAAGAGAGAATTGGATATATTTCTGAAGGCTAAGGGGATTAAGGGTTACGGAGAAAAGGCGGGGACGGGGTACTGAACTGGTAAGATCAGCTATGATCTCAGACGAAGATCAGCCATGATCTCATTGAATGGCGGAGCAGGCTCGAAGGGCCGAATGGCCTACTCCTGTTCCTATCTCTATGTCTATGTTTAAACACTCCTGGGGCAGGTACAGCACGGGTTAGATACAGAGTAAAGCTCCCTCTACACTGTCCCATCAAACACTCCCAGGGCAGGTACAGCACGGGTTAGATACAGAGTAAAGCTCCCTCTACACTGTCCCATCAAACACTCCCAGGGCAGGTACAGCACGGGTTAGATACAGAGTAAAGCTCCCTCTACACTGTCCCAACAATCCACCAAAGCCCCACCCTCAGAACAGCATCTGTAACTGCACCACTGTCGGTTTTCCTAGGCCAGTGAGCCCATCGCCGGTCATGTTACGTCACCTCAGCCTGCCATGATCAACCTGTCACGCAGAAGATTGTTAAAATATTAATTTCTGATCATCTCCCAAAATTAAATGGATCATAAAACCTATGGAGTTTGGGGGGTGGGGGGATCCGGACTGCTTTTCCAGGATGATCTTAGCACATTCGCCGCAGCCTCCAGAGTCTCCGGGTTTCCCTGTACGTCACCTCCTTGTGCAAGTCCTTGCACAGGTCGGGATCGTCCGTTCGGCCTGTACGCAGGGCACAGATGGTGGCCGTCTTGCACGCTTCCAGACACACCTGTGTGGTGTGCCCCTTGTGGTACAGGAACCAGTACCGTTGGAAGAGGCGGTCGTCTTGCACGAAGCGGCTGATGAGCGCGTCCAGGTCGGCGGGGAACACGGTGTCCATCCCGTAGGCCTCCCGCAGTCTGTACAGGAAGACCCACTTCGGGTTCTCACTCTGATTGGCCTCGGTCAGGTTCAGGATGTATGTCTCATGATCGAGCACTGAATGCGAACTCTCCGGATAATTCCCGTCAATCTGATAAACGCGATATCCTGTGGAGCAACAAAATGATGATTTTTTTTAAAGTGCCAATACTGACTCTAGCAGACAGACAGATACGGGGCAGAAAACGATAGTGGGAGTTGTATATAGACCCCCAAACCGCAAACAGTAATGCGGGGGTTGGGGATGGCATTAAGCGGGAAATTAGAGACGTGTGCAATAAGGGCACAGCAGTTATCATGGGTGACTTTACATATAGATTGGGCTAACCAAATTAGTAACAATACTGTGGAGGAATTCCTGGAGTGTATACGGAATGGTTTCCTGGACCAATATGTCAAGGAACCAACCAGAGATCAGGCCATCTTAGACTGGGTATTATGTAATGAGAAAGGATTAATTAGCAATCTTGTTGTGCGAGGCCCCTTGGGGAGGAGTGATCATAATATGATCGAATTCTTCATTAAGATGGAGAATGAAATAGTTGACTCAGAGACTAGAGTCCTGAATTTAAATAAAGGAAACTACGATGGTATGAGGCACGAGTTGGCTAGGATGGATTGGGGAATGTCACTTAAAGGGTTGACGGTGGATAGGCAATGGCAAACATTTAAAGATCACATGGATGAACTACAGAATTTGTTCATCCCTGTTTGGCATAAAAATAACACAAAAAAGGTGACTCAACCGTGGCTAACAAGGGAAATTAGGGATAGCATAAGTTCCAAGGAGAGGACATATAAATTGACCAGAAAAAGCAGCAAACTTGAGGATTGGGAGCAGTTTAGGATTCAGCAAAGGAGGACAAAGGGATTAATTAAGAGGGGGAAAATAGAATGAGAGTAAGCTTGCAGGGAACATAAAAACTGACTGTAAAAGCTTCTATAGCTGTGTGAAGAGAAAAAGATTGGTGAAGTGTAGGTCCCTTGCAGTCAGAATTGGGAATTTATAATGGGGAACAAAGAAATGGCAGACCAATTAAATACATACTCTTCACAAAGGAGGACAGAATAACTTTCCAGAGATTTTGAGGAACATAGGGTCTAATGAGAGGGAGGAATTGAATGAAATCAGTATTTGTAGAGAAATGGTGTTAGGGAAATTGACGGGATTGAAGGCCGATAAATCCCCAGGGCCTGATAATCTACGTCCTAGGGTACTTAAGGAAGTGGCCCTAGAAATAGTAGATGCATTGCTGGTCATCTTCCACAATTCTATAGACTCTGGAACAGTACCCATGGATTGGAGGGTAGCTAATGTAACTCCACTATTTTAAAAAGGTGGTAGAGAGAAAACGGGGAATTATAGACCGGTAAGCCTGACATCGGTAGTGGGGAAAATGCTAGAGTCCATTATAAAAGATGTAATAGCAGAGCACTTGGAAAACAGTGACAGGATCGGACAAAGTCAACATGGATTTACAAAAGGTAAATCATGCTTGACTAATCTACTGGAATTTTTTGAGGATGTCACTGGTAGAATAGATAAGGGAGAACCAGTGGATGTGGTGTATTTGGACTTTCAGAAGGCTTTCGATAATGTCCCACATAAGAGATTGGCGTGCAAAGTTAAAGCACATGGGATTGGGGGTAAGGTACTGACTTGGATAGAGAACCGGTTGGCAGACAGGAAGCAAAGAGTTGGAATAAACGGGTCTTTTTCCGAGTGGCAGGCAGTGACTAGTGGGGTACTGCAGGGATCGGTGCTAGGACCCCAGCTATTCACAATATATATTAATGATCTAGACGAGGGAAGATGATGTAATATCTCCAAGTTTGCAGACGACACAAAGCTGGGTGGGCGTGTGTGCTGTGAGGAGGATGCAGAGAAACTCCAGTATGATTTGGACAAGTTGGGTGATTGGGCAGATGCATAGCAGATGCAGTATAATGTGGATAAATGTGAGGTTATCCACTTTGGTGTCAAAAACAGGAAGGCAGATTATCTGAACGTCAATAGATTGGGAAAAGGGGAAGTGCAACAAGACCTGGGTGTCCTTGGCACCAGGCGCTGAAGGTAAGCATGCAGGTGCAGCAGGCGGTTAAGAAGGCAAATGGTATGTTGGCATTCATAGCGAGAGGATTCGAGTACAGGAGCAAGGATGTCTTGCTGCAGTTGTACAGGGCCTTGGTGAGACCACATCTTGAGTATTGTGTGCAATTTTGGTCGCCTTATCTGAGGAAGGATGTTCTTGCCATGGAGGGAGTGCTGCGAAGATTCACCAGACTGATACCTGTGATACAGGAATGACGTATGAGGAGAGATTGGGTCGATTAGGCTTATATTCGCTAGAGTTTAGAAGAATGAGAGGGGATCTCATTGAAACTTATAAAATTCTAACAGGACTAGACAGACTAGATGCAGGAAGGATGTTCCCGATGGCGGGAGTCCAGAACTAGGGGTCACAGTCTAAAGATAAGGGGTAAGCCATTTAGGACTGAAATGAGGAGGAATTTCTTCACCCAGCGAGTGGTGAACCTGTGGAATTCTCTACCACAGAAGGCTGTTGAGGCCAATTCATTAAATATATTCAAGAAAGAGATATATTTCTTAAGGCTAAAGGGATCAAGAGATATGGGGAGAAAGCAGGGACCGGGTACTGAGTTTGGATGATCAGCCATAATCGCATTGAATGGCAGAGCAGGCTCGAGGGGCCGAATGGCCGACTCCTGCTCCTATCTTCTATGTTTCTATGTTTCAGATACAGTGACTGAAGTTCAAAGCCTTCCAGGGCACTTTGAGAATTTAAATTAAATTTTTAAAAAGCTGGTGTCTGTAAAAGTGACCATGAAGCTGTCAGATTGTTTTAAAAATCCAACTGGTTCACGAATGTCCTTTAGGGAAGGAAACCTGCCATCCTTACGTTAAGATTCAACGACATTGGTGTGGGACTGGAGTCACCTATAGGCCCCGACTGGATAAGGACTCAGACTGCCTTGGATTTTAACTCCTGTTCTCTGGATTATTTATTTTTAAAATTCGATCCAGGGATGTGGGCGTCACTGGCAAGGCCAGCATTTATTGCCCATCCCTAGTTGCCCTTGAGGTGGTGGTGGTGAGCCGCCTTCTTGAACTGCTGCAGTCCGTGTGGTGAAGGTGCTCCCACAGTGCTGTTAGGGAGGGAGTTCCAGGATTTTGACCCAGCGACGATGAAGGATCGGCCGATATATTTCTAAGTCAGGATGCTGAGTGACTTGGAGGGGAACTTGGAGGTGGTGATGTTCCCACGCGCCTGCTGCCCTTGTCCTTCTAGGTGGAAGAGGTCGCGGGTTTGGGAGTTGCTGCAGTGCCCAGTAACAATCACTACACAACCGTACCGGGTACTCCAGACATGCCAATCAGGCCCTCGTACACTCTACATTCCACCCACCCACCCACAGAGAGTACAACCCCCCCCCCCCAAAAGTACGGCCCCTCCCACCTACCCGGGTTGAGGTCGATGTACGTGGTAACGCTCGGTGCAATGAAGGCCACAGACACGGCCCGGCTCAGAGTCTCCTCATCGTAGAAAACCTCAAACTCATCAGTGTGGGTGTGGCCAAAAAACTGGGCGGCGATTGTCCCCTCGTACCTGGGGGGCAAGGAGAGGATTAACAGACTGAGGGGGCAAGGAGGGGGTTAACAGAATGACGGGGGCAAGGACAGGGTTAAGAGAGCGTCTCTCTCGGTCCCACTTACCTATTAACGATTCGGTAATAGTTCCAGCTCCAAACCTTCATGCAGAGCCCCGGTGGGATGTGACCGATGATGTGAACCTGGAGGAACAAAATGTTTGAAACTGTGGTGAGACTGAGTGTGATAGGGAGGCAGTCCCAATAACACCTCGCCTTCATTACCTGCCCAGGAACAGCAACCGGGCTCCGGGGAAAGCATTCCCTGTGCTGAGGGTCACACACACGGTAAAAATGAGTCATAACGGCACAGAAGGAGGCCATTCAGCCCATCGAGTCGGTGCCGGCTCTCTGTACAGCGATCCAGTCAGTCCCATTCCCCCGCTCTATCCCCGCAGCCCTGCAAGTTTATTTCCCTCAATTGCCTATCCAGTCTCCCCTTGAAAACATTGAGTGTCTCCGCTTCCACCACTTCCGTCGGCAGCAAGTTCCAGGTCCTCGCCACTCGCTGCGTAAAAATGTTAACCTCCCATCCCCCCCCTGTATTTCTTGGCCAAAACCTTAAATCTGTGTCCCCTAGTCCTTGAACCATGGACTAGTGGGAACAGCCTTTCCCCGTCTAGCCTGTCCAAACCCGTCATAATCTTGTACACCTCTATCAAATCACCCCTCAACCTCCTTTGCTCTAATGAAAACAAATCCAGCTTCTCCAGCCTGTCCTTGTAGCTAAGATCCCCCATCCCCAGAACCATTCTGGTAAATCTCCTCTGCACCCTCTCAAGGGCCTTCACATCCTTCCTAAAGTGTGGTGGCCAGAACTGGACACAATAATCCAGTTGTGGCCTAACCAGCGCTTTATAAAGGTTCAGCATAACTTCTCTACTTTTCCCTTTCCCCTAGCATTATCCCAATCGATATTTGGGTAATTAAAGTCCCCCAATATCACCACACTCTAGCTCTTGCATATCTCTGCGATTTCCCTGCGGATTTGCTCCTCTACCTCCCTCTCACTATTTGGAGGCCTGTAGAATACACTCTAGCTCTTGCATATCTCTGCGATTTCCCTGCGGATTTGCTCCTCTACCTCCCTCTCACTATTTGGAGGCCTGTAGAATACCCCCAATAGCGTGATCATACCCTTTTTGCTCCTCAACTCTAACCAAATGGATTCTGTCCTTGTCCCCTCAAGAACATCCTTCCTTTCCAACACTACAATGTCTTCCTTAATCAGCACTGCCACCCACCTCCCTTTTTTCCTTCCCTATCTTTTCTGAACACCTTGTACCCTTGAATATTAAGTGCCCAGTCCTCACCGTTTTTAAGCCACGTTTCCGTTATTGCCACAACATCATATTGCCACACGGCTAATTGTGCTTGTAGCTCACCAACCTTATTCACTACGCTTTGTGCGTTTACATATATACATTCCAAACCTGTCTTCTGGATCTGGGGGTCCTTGTACTTGAATCACAAAAAGTTAGCCAGCAGATACAGCAAGTAATTAGGAAGGCAAATGGAGTGTTGGCCTTTATTGCAAAGGGGTTGGAGTATAAAAATAGGGAAGTCCTGTTACAACTGTACAAGGCATTGGTGAGACCACTCCTGGAGTACTGCGTACAGTTTTGGTCTCCTTATTTAAGGAGGGATATACTTGCATTGGAGGCAGTTCAGAGAAGGTTCACGAGGTTGATTCCGGAGGTGAAGGGCTTGTCTTATGAGGAAAGGTTGAGCAGGTTGGGCCTATACTCATTGGAGTTTAGAAGAATGAGAGGGGATCTTATTGAAACATATAAGATTCTGAAGGGGCTTGACAGGGTAGATGCAGAGAGGATGTTTCCCCTCGTGGGGGAATCTAGAACTAGGGGGCATAATTTCAGAATAAGGGGGCACCCATTTAAATCGGAAATGAGGAGGAATTTCTTCTGAGGGTGGTGAATCTGTGGAATTCTCTTCCCCAGAGAGCCGTGGAGGCGGGGTCATTGAAGATACAAGGTGGAGAGAGACAGATTTTTGAATGATAAGGGAGTCGAGGGGTATGGGGAACAGGCAGGGAAGTGGAGTTGAGGCCAAGATCTCATTGAATGGCGGAGCAGGCTCGAGGGGCCAAATGACCGACTCCTGCTCCTATTAATTATGTTCTTCCTCGTAGTCCTTCTTAGTCTGCTCCTATCTAATATGGTACTACTCCCTTCTCCAGTACTAGCCAACACGCTCCCTGCTTTAGGCACCTTATTCCTCTTTTCTACTTCTCTATGCTGGTGCCCATCCCCCGGCCAATTTTGTTTAAACTGAGGGAATTAGGGTTAGAGGGGAAGTCGAGGGGAACCTTTCCACCCAAAGGAGAATTGAATTGGCGAATCAGTTCCCCGGGAGTGGACATTGAAGCGGAGAGTCAGTGGGGTCAGGAGAGAATTAGATGTGTTTCTGGAGTGAGAAGATATGGGGAGAAGGTGGGGTTGAGGGATATGGGGAGAAGGTGGGGCTGGGGGATATGGGGAGAAGGTGGGGCTGGGGGATATGGGGAGAAGATGGGGCTGGGGGATATGGGGAGAAGGTGGGGCTGGGGGATATGGGGAGAAGGTGGGGCTGGGGGATATGGGGAGAAGATGGGGCTGGGGGATATGGGGAGAAGATGGGGCTGGGGGATATGGGGAGAAGATGGGGCTGGGGGATATGGGGAGAAGGTGGGGTTGAGGGATATGGGGAGAAGGTGGGGTTGAGGGATATGGGGAGAAGGTGGGGTTGAGGGATATGGGGAGGTGGGGTTGAGGGATATGGGGAGAAGGTGGGGTTGAGGGATATGGGAAGAAGGTGGGGTTGAGGGATATGGGGAGCAGGTGGGGTTGAGGGATATGGGGAGGGGGCGGGGTTGGGGGATATGGGGAGGGGGCAGGGTTGAGGGATATGGGGAGGGGGCGGGGTTGAGGGATATGGGGAGGGGGCGGGGTTGAGGGATATGGGGAGGGGGCGGGGCTGGGGGATATGGGGAGAAGGTGGGGTTGAGGGATATGGGGAGAAGGTGGGGCTGGGGGATATGGGGAGAAGATGGGGCTGGGGGATATGGGGAGAAGGTGGGGCTGGGGGATATGGGGAGAAGGTGGGGCTGGGGGATATGGGGAGAAGATGGGGCTGGGGGATATGGGGAGAAGATGGGGCTGGGGGATATGGGGAGAAGGTGGGGTTGAGGGATATGGGGAGAAGGTGGGGTTGAGGGATATGGGGAGAAGGTGGGGTTGAGGGATATGGGGAGGTGGGGTTGAGGGATATGGGGAGAAGGTGGGGTTGAGGGATATGGGAAGAAGGTGGGGTTGAGGGATATGGGGAGCAGGTGGGGTTGAGGGATATGGGGAGGGGGCGGGGTTGGGGGATATGGGGAGGGGGCAGGGTTGAGGGATATGGGGAGGGGGCGGGGTTGAGGGATATGGGGAGGGGGCGGGGTTCACAGAATCACAGAAACCCCACAGTGCAGAGAGGGGCCATTTCGGCCCATCGAGCCTGCACCGACACATATCCCACCCGATCCCCGTAACCCCTACACCAACACATATCCCACCCTATCCCCGTAACCCCACGTATTTAATCCCCCTAACACTAAGGGTCAATTTATCATAGCCAATCAACCTAACCTGCACATCTTTGGACTGTGGGAGGAAACCGGAGCACCCGGAGTAAACCCACGCAAACACGGGGCTGGGGGATATGGGGAGAAGGTGGGGCTGGGGGATATGGGGAGAAGGTGGGGCTGGGGGATATGGGGAGAAGGTGGGAATAGTAAGAGATTCAGGCAGGAGACCCGAGGCTGATCACTCGCTGGTGACTCCGGTTGGGACAGTACGTGTGCTGACATTGGGTTCAGTGATGATCTCGTGCGCCCTGAACAGTTGAATAGCGGATGGAACTTTACCCTAGCCAGGAATCAAAGCCTTGAGGTGTCGAACAAGAGGGTAGGTGGGAAGAAACTCTGTCCAAAGGGATTATTTCTTTTACCAAATTGTGGTGTGTAGTTTTACACCGCCTCCCGTGTCTCAGCTCACTGCCAGAGCCTCCACTCGCTGCATCTCAGAGCGACATCACACAACCACAGCAGGATGTGAGACAGTCAAGTGTGCGGAGAAATAACTCCTGCACAAAATCAGCCACAGCCCTTCCCCTAAATACAGACAGTAGACCAGGCACCTGCCTCATCCCTGCTCGTCCTCTCATCAAACACAGATTGTACCTGGCACCCAGTGCAGTACAGACAGGTGCCCCTCCCTCTCTCCCCCAGCTCATGCTAGATACTCGCTGCATTTCTCAGCGAGCTGTTGCGTGCGAGGTGCTGTGCAGGAGTGGACGAGGTGTTATATAAATTCACGTCTCTCGCTCACTCATGGTGGAGCCACGTGCGTCACAGTGCCTGCACTCCGCCTCCAGGGTCCCTTTGAGAAACCACAATGTTGAAATAAACTGCTGCTCAAAGCAGGGTCTTGCCAAATGTCAGAACGATCTGATCTTCACACCATAGTTGTTACTGAGCGGGTCAGCAGGAAGCAGGCATTGCAACAGTTAACGGCACCAAAACTAACACAATGTGCAATGAGAGGGTGTTGAAGCAATCCATTCCCCACTCCCACCAGCTCCTGTACAACCTGCACTGTCCCAAACACCCCCCGATTTACCTAACCTCCAGGGGGAAGGCGAGGGATCGCAGTGGAGATTGTGGGGGTGGGGGATGAACCTCAGAGGGATTCTCTCCGAGCGTGAAGGTCATGGAGAGAATCCACAGCCTAATCGCAGAGTCCCAGTGACAAACAGGCACCGAGTGTGGGACTGCACTGCTCGAGTGGGTCCCTCCCCCAATCCCCTTCTAAACTCCAGGCCTCGTCTACTCAATCTCCCCTCATAGGACAACCCTCTCAACCCAGGAATCAATCTGGTGAACACTTGTTGCACTTCCTCTGAGGCAACTATACTCTTCCTCAGATAAGGAGACAAACTGTGCACAGTAATCCGGGTACTGGATACTGAAATTGCTTTTCTTGATATAGATCAATGACTTAGACTTGGGTGTACAGGGCACAATTTCAAAATTTGCAGATGACACAGAACTTGGAAGTATAGTGAACAGTGAGGAGGAGAGGGATAGACTTCAGGAAGACAGACAGGCTGGTGGAATGGGCGGACACGTGGCAGATGAAATTTAACGCAGAAAAGTGCGAAGTGATACATTTGGTAGGAAGAACAAGGAGAGGAAATATAAACTAAAGGGTACAATCCTAAAGGGGGTGCACGAACAGAGAGACCTGGGGGTATATGTGCACAAATCGTTGAAGGTGGCAGGGCAGGTTGAGAAAACAGTTAAAAAGGCTTACAGGATCCTGGGCTTCATAAATAGAGGTACAGAGTACAATAGTGTGGAAGTTATGATGAACCTTTATAAAACACTGGTTCGGCCTCAACTGCAGTATTGTGTCCAATTCTGGGCCCCGCACTTTAGGAAGGATGTGAAGGCCTTAGAGAGGGTGCAGAAAAGATTTACGAGAATTGTTCCAGGGATGAGGGACTTCAGTTACATGGATAGACTGGAGAAGCTGGGGTTGTTCTCCTTGGAGCAGAGAAGGTTGAGAGGAGAACAGAAAATGCTGGAAACACTCAGCAGGCCAGGCAGCATCCGTGGAGAGAGAAACAGAGTTAACGTTTCAGGTCTGGGACCCTTCATCAGAACTGGAAAAAGCTGGAGAGGTAACAGATATGAAGCAGGTGCAGGGAGGGGGGGGTGTTTTAGGAGGGGAGGAAGGAATTGAAAGAACATCCTGTGCTTATGTAAGAGGCAAGAAAGATAAAATGTTGCAAATGGGAATGGCAAAATAATTCAGCATGAAAAATGGGGGCAGGGGTTATAGTTTGAAATTGTTGAACTCAATGTTGAGTCCGGCAGGCTGTAACGTGCCTAATCGAAAGATGAGGTGCTGTTCCTCGAGCTTACGTTGGGCTATTGCATTGTTCCAATGAAGCTCGAGGACAGAGAGCTCAGAGCGGGAGTGGAGCGGTGAATTAAAGTGACAGGCGACCGGAAGCTCAGGGTCACCCTTACGGACTGAACGGAGGTGTTCCGCAAAGCGGTCGCCCAATCTGCGTTTGGTCTCCCCAATGTAGAGGAGACCGCATCGTGAGCAGCGAATACAGTATATTAAATTGCAAGAAGTACAAGTAAATCGCTGTTTCACCTGGAAGGGGTGTTTGGGGCCCTGGACAGTGGGAAGGGGGGAGGTAAAAGGGCAGGTGTTGCATTTCCTGCGCTTGCACGGGAAGGTGCCAGGTGAAGGAGCAGGGCTGTTGGGGGTGATAGAGGAGTGGACCAGGGTGTCTCGGAGGGAGCAGTCCCTTCGGAATGCTGAAAGGGGAGGGGAAGATGTGTTTGATGGTGGGATCACGTTAGAGGTGGCGGAAATGGCGGAGGATGATCCGTTGAATGTGGGGGCTGGTGGGGTGAAAGATGAGGACAAGGGGAACCCTATCGTGGTTCTGGGAGGGAGGGGCAGGGGTGAGGGCAGAAGTGCGGGAAATGGGACGGACACGGTCGAGGGCCGTGTCAACCACAGTAGAGGGGAATCCTCGGTTGAAAAAAATGGAAGACATGTCGGAAGCACTGGTGTGGAAAGTGGCATCGTCGGAGCAGATGCGGCGGAGACAGAGAAACTGGGAGAATGGAAGAGTGTCCTTACAGGAGGCGGGGTGGGAGGAAGTGTGGTCCAGGTAGCTGTGGGATTCAGTGGGCTTGTAGCCGTTCCCCCCCCCCCCCCAAACACCGGGGCCGTCCCCCCCACCACCCCGCCGCCCCCCCCGTCACCGCTCCCCACTCCCGCCTACCTTGTCGCCGCTGTTCTCCGCGTCCTGCAGGATGCCGATCAGCCACTGCAGTTGGCCAGCCGGGTCCGTCGAGTTCACCAGCAGCCAGAAGTTTTCATGGGAGCAGAAGTTCATGTTGAGAGAAATGAGTCGCAAACCAGGCCCCAGTTTCACCACATAAAACCCCACCCTCCTGGGAGTGAGGAACACACAGCGGTCAGTGACCAGGAGCACATCGGCCTCCCCGCTCCCCCCCACTTTACCTCAACATTCCCCAGCGCCATCACACTGTGGACTCCTCCCCTCCCTCACTCTCCCCTCCCAGGGCCATCACACTGTGGGACTCCCCTCCCTCACTCTCCCCTTCCCAGGGCCATCACACTGTGGACTCCTCCCCTCCCTCACTCTCCCCTCCCAGGGCCATCACACTGTGGACTCCTCCCCTCCCTCACTCTCCCCTTCCCAGGGCCATCACACTGTGGACTCCTCCCCTCCCTCACTCTCCCCTTCCCAGGGCCATCACACTGTGGGACTCCCCTCCCTCACTCTCCCCTTCCCAGGGCCATCACACTGTGGGACTCCCCTCCCTCACTCTCCCCTTCCCAGGGCCATCACACTGTGGGCTCCTCCCCTCCCTCACTCTCCCTTCCCAGGGCCATCACACTGTGGACTCCTCCCCTCCCTCACTCTCCCTTCCCAGGGCCATCACACTGTGGACTCCTCCCCTCCCTCACTCTCCCTTCCCAGGGCCATCACACTGTGGGACTCCCCTCCCTCACTCTCCCCTTCCCAGGGCCATCACACTGTGGACTCCTCCCCTCCCTCACTCTCCCCTTCCCAGGGCCATCACACTGTGGACTCCTCCCATCCCTCACGCTCCCCTTCCCAGGGCCATCACACTGTGGACTCCTCCCCTCCCTCACTCTCCCCTTCCCAGGGCCATCACACTGTGGGACTCCCCTCCCTCACTCTCCCCTTCCCAGGGCCATCACACTGTGGGACTCCCCTCCCTCACTCTCCCCTTCCGAGGGCCATCACACTGTGGACTCCTCCCCTCCCTCACTCTCCCCTCCCAGGGCCATCACACTGTGGGACTCCCCTCCCTCACTCTCCCCTTCCCAGGGCCATCACACTGTGGGACTCCTCCCCTCCCTCACTCTCCCCTCCCAGGGCCATCACACTGTGGGACTCCCCTCCCTCACTCTCCCCTCCCAGGGCCATCACACTGTGGGACTCCCCTCCCTCACTCTCCCCTCCCAGGGCCATCACACTGTGGGACTCCCCACCCTCACTCTCCCCTTCCCAGGGCCATCACACTGTGGGACTCCCCTCCCTCACTCTCCCCTTCCCAGGGCCATCACACTGTGGGACTCCCCTCCCTCACTCTCCCCTTCCGAGGGCCATCACACTGTGGACTCCTCCCCTCCCTCACTCTCCCCTCCCAGGGCCATCACACTGTGGGACTCCCCTCCCTCACTCTCCCCTTCCCAGGGCCATCACACTGTGGGACTCCTCCCCTCCCTCACTCTCCCCTCCCAGGGCCATCACACTGTGGGACTCCCCTCCCTCACTCTCCCCTCCCAGGGCCATCACACTGTGGACTCCTCCCCTCCCTCACTCTCCCCTCCCAGGGCCATCACACTGTGGACTCCTCCCCTCCCTCACTCTCCCCTCCCAGGGCCATCACACTGTGGGACTCCCCACCCTCACTCTCCCCTTCCCAGGGCCATCACACTGTGGGACTCCCCTCCCTCACTCTCCCCTTCCCAGGGCCATCACACTGTGGGACTCCCCTCCCTCACTCTCCCCTTCCCAGGGCCATCACACTGTGGGACTCCCCTCCCTCACTCTCCCCTTCCCAGGGCCATCACACTGTGGGACTCCTCCCCTCCCTCACTCTCCCCTCCCAGGGCCATCACACTGTGGGACTCCCCTCCCTCACTCTCCCCTCCCAGGGCCATCACACTGTGGGACTCCCCTCCCTCACTCTCCCCTCCCAGGGCCATCACACTGTGGACTCCTCCCCTCCCTCACTCTCCCCTTCCCAGGGCCATCACACTGTGGACTCCTCCCCTCCCTCACTCTCCCCTTCCCAGGGCCATCACACTGTGGGACTCCCCACCCTCACTCTCCCCTTCCCAGGGCCATCACACTGTGGGACTCCCCACCCTCACTCTCCCCTTCCCAGGGCCATCACACTGTGGACTCCTCCCCTCCCTCACTCTCCCCTTCCCAGGGCCATCACACTGTGGACTCCTCCCCTCCCTCACTCTCCCCTTCCCAGGGCCATCACACTGTGGACTCCTCCCCTCCCTCACTCTCCCCTCCCAGGGCCATCACACTGTGGACTCCTCCCCTCCCTCACTCTCCCCTTCCCAGGGCCATCACACTGTGGACTCCTCCCCCTCCCTCACTCTCCCCTTCCCAGGGCCATCACACTGTGGGACTCCTCCCCTCCCTCACTCTCCCCTCCCAGGGCCATCACACTGTGGGACTCCCCACCCTCACTCTCCCCTTCCCAGGGCCATCACACTGTGGGACTCCCCTCCCTCACTCTCCCCTTCCCAGGGCCATCACACTGTGGACTCCTCCCCTCCCTCACTCTCCCCTCCCAGGGCCATCACACTGTGGACTCCTCCCCTCCCTCACTCTCCCCTTCCCAGGGCCATCACACTGTGGGACTCCTCCCCTCCCTCACTCTCCCCTTCCCAGGGCCATCACACTGTGGGACTCCCCTCCCTCACGCTCCCCTTCCCAGGGCCATCACACTGTGGGACTCCCCTCCCTCACTCTCCCCTTCCCAGGGCCATCACACTGTGGGACTCCTCCCCTCCCTCACTCTCCCCTCCCAGGGCCATCACACTGTGGACTCCTCCCCTCCCTCACTCTCCCCTCCCAGGGCCATCACACTGTGGGACTCCCCTCCCTCACTCTCCCTTCCCAGGGCCATCACACTGTGGACTCCTCCCCTCCCTCACTCTCCCTTCCCAGGGCCATCACACTGTGGGACTCCCCTCCCTCACTCTCCCCTTCCCAGGGCCATCACACTGTGGGACTCCCCACCCTCACTCTCCCCTTCCCAGGGCCATCACACTGTGGGACTCCTCCCCTCCCTCACTCTCCCCTCCCAGGGCCATCACACTGTGGACTCCTCCCCTCCCTCACTCTCCCCTTCCCAGGGCCATCACACTGTGGGACTCCCCTCCCTCACTCTCCCCTTCCGAGGGCCATCACACTGTGGACTCCTCCCCTCCCTCACTCTCCCCTCCCAGGGCCATCACACTGTGGGACTCCCCTCCCTCACTCTCCCCTTCCCAGGGCCATCACACTGTGGGACTCCCCTCCCTCACTCTCCCCTTCCCAGGGCCATCACACTGTGGGACTCCTCCCCTCCCTCACTCTCCCCTCCCAGGGCCATCACACTGTGGGACTCCCCTCCCTCACTCTCCCCTCCCAGGGCCATCACACTGTGGGACTCCCCTCCCTCACTCTCCCCTCCCAGGGCCATCACACTGTGGGACTCCCCACCCTCACTCTCCCCTTCCCAGGGCCATCACACTGTGGGACTCCCCTCCCTCACTCTCCCCTTCCCAGGGCCATCACACTGTGGGACTCCCCTCCCTCACTCTCCCCTTCCCAGGGCCATCACACTGTGGGACTCCCCTCCCTCACTCTCCCCTTCCCAGGGCCATCACACTGTGGGACTCCTCCCCTCCCTCACTCTCCCCTCCCAGGGCCATCACACTGTGGGACTCCCCTCCCTCACTCTCCCCTCCCAGGGCCATCACACTGTGGGACTCCCCTCCCTCACTCTCCCCCTCCCAGGGCCATCACACTGTGGACTCCTCCCCTCCCTCACTCTCCCCTTCCCAGGGCCATCACACTGTGGACTCCTCCCCTCCCTCACTCTCCCCTTCCCAGGGCCATCACACTGTGGGACTCCCCACCCTCACTCTCCCCTTCCCAGGGCCATCACACTGTGGGACTCCCCACCCTCACTCTCCCCTTCCCAGGGCCATCACACTGTGGACTCCTCCCCTCCCTCACTCTCCCCTTCCCAGGGCCATCACACTGTGGACTCCTCCCCTCCCTCACTCTCCCCTCCCAGGGCCATCACACTGTGGACTCCTCCCCTCCCTCACTCTCCCCTTCCCAGGGCCATCACACTGTGGACTCCTCCCCTCCCTCACTCTCCCCTTCCCAGGGCCATCACACTGTGGGACTCCCCACCCTCACTCTCCCCTTCCCAGGGCCATCACACTGTGGGACTCCCCTCCCTCACTCTCCCCTTCCCAGGGCCATCACACTGTGGACTCCTCCCCTCCCTCACTCTCCCCTCCCAGGGCCATCACACTGTGGACTCCTCCCCTCCCTCACTCTCCCCTTCCCAGGGCCATCACACTGTGGGACTCCTCCCCTCCCTCACTCTCCCCTTCCCAGGGCCATCACACTGTGGGACTCCCCTCCCTCACGCTCCCCTTCCCAGGGCCATCACACTGTGGGACTCCCCTCCCTCACTCTCCCCTCCCAGGGCCATCACACTGTGGGACTCCCCTCCCTCACTCTCCCCTTCCCAGGGCCATCACACTGTGGGACTCCTCCCCTCCCTCACTCTCCCCTCCCAGGGCCATCACACTGTGGGACTCCTCCCCTCCCTCACTCTCCCCTTCCCAGGGCCATCACACTGTGGGACTCCTCCCCTCCCTCACTCTCCCCTTCCCAGGGCCATCACACTGTGGGACTCCTCCCCTCCCTCACTCTCCCCTCCCAGGGCCATCACACTGTGGACTCCTCCCCTCCCTCACTCTCCCCTCCCAGGGCCATCACACTGTGGACTCCTCCCCTCCCTCACTCTCCCCTCCCAGGGCCATCACACTGTGGGACTCCCCTCCCTCACTCTCCCTTCCCAGGGCCATCACACTGTGGACTCCTCCCCTCCCTCACTCTCCCTTCCCAGGGCCATCACACTGTGGGACTCCCCACCCTCACTCTCCCCTTCCCAGGGCCATCACACTGTGGGACTCCTCCCCTCCCTCACTCTCCCCTCCCAGGGCCATCACACTGTGGACTCCTCCCCTCCCTCACTCTCCCCTCCCAGGGCCATCACACTGTGGGACTCCCCTCCCTCACTCTCCCCTTCCCAGGGCCATCACACTGTGGGACTCCTCCCCTCCCTCACTCTCCCCTTCCCAGGGCCATCACACTGTGGACTCCTCCCCTCCCTCACTCTCCCCTTCCCAGGGCCATCACACTGTGGACTCCTCCCCTCCCTCACTCTCCCTTCCCAGGGCCATCACACTGTGGGACTCCCCACCCTCACTCTCCCCTCCCAGGGCCATCACACTGTGGACTCCTCCCCTCCCTCACTCTCCCCTCCCAGGGCCATCACACTGTGGGACTCCCCTCCCTCACTCTCCCCTTCCCAGGGCCATCACACTGTGGGACTCCCCACCCTCACTCTCCCCTTCCCAGGGCCATCACACTGTGGGACTCCTCCCCTCCCTCACTCTCCCCTTCCCAGGGCCATCACACTGTGGGACTCCCCACCCTCACTCTCCCCTTCCCAGGGCCATCACACTGTGGACTCCTCCCCTCCCTCACTCTCCCCTTCCCAGGGCCATCACACTGTGGACTCCTCCCCTCCCTCACTCTCCCCTTCCCAGGGCCATCACACTGTGGACTCCTCCCCTCCCTCACTCTCCCCTCCCAGGGCCATCACACTGTGGACTCCTCCCCTCCCTCACTCTCCCCTCCCAGGGCCATCACACTGTGGGACTCCCCACCCTCACTCTCCCCTTCCCAGGGCCATCACACTGTGGACTCCTCCCCTCCCTCACTCTCCCCTTCCCAGGGCCATCACACTGTGGGACTCCTCCCCTCCCTCACTCTCCCTTCCCAGGGCCATCACACTGTGGACTCCTCCCCTCCCTCACTCTCCCCTCCCAGGGCCATCACACTGTGGGACTCCTCCCCTCCCTCACTCTCCCTTCCCAGGGCCATCACACTGTGGACTCCTCCCCTCCCTCACTCTCCCTTCCCAGGGCCATCACACTGTGGGACTCCCCTCCCTCACTCTCCCCTCCCAGGGCCATCACACTGTGGACTCCTCCCCTCCCTCACTCTCCCCTCCCAGGGCCATCACACTGTGGACTCCTCCCCTCCCTCACTCTCCCCTCCCAGGGCCATCACACTGTGGGACTCCCCTCCCTCACTCTCCCCTTCCCAGGGCCATCACACTGTGGACTCCTCCCCTCCCAGGGCCATCACACTGTGGACTCCTCCCCTCCCTCACTCTTCCCCTCCCAGGGCCATCACACTGTGGACTCCTCCCCTCCCAGGGCCATCACACTGTGGACTCCTCCCCTCCCTCACTCTCCCCTCCCAGGGCCATCACACTGTGGACTCCTCCCCTCCCTCACTCTCCCCTCCCAGGGCCATCACACTGTGGACTCCTCCCCTCCCTCACTCTCCCCTCCCAGGGCCATCACACTGTGGACTCCTCCCCTCCCTCACTCTCCCCTCCCAGGGCCATCACACTGTGGACTCCTCCCCTCCCTCACACCCTGATCCAGTCTAATCTATATTGCTATCCATCGTGACAGTGAAAGTCCCTCAATAAAAGGCCCTGTAGGTTTAATAGGGGGATTTCCTGGCTGCTATGAAAGCTATGGCTGTGAGGCTCTCCCAGCAACATCTTTCTTTCTCATGTTCCAGGTGAAACAAAGCAGAACAAATGCCCAGAACTACCAGCAAGCCCAAACCAGGCAACTGTGTCGATCAGGCCTCGGCACTCAGTGCTCAGCACCCTCGCTGGACCTCGGAAGCCGATTGGCTGAGGGACTATTTTAACACCTTTTTTGTCATCTCTTTGAAGTGTCAGCCGTTGCTCAGTGAGTCGCACTCACATCTCGGATACAGAAACTGGAGCCCATAGTCCAGGCCCCGCGGCACCGAGGGGGCCCCGCACTGTCGGAGGGGCGGCGCCGAGGGGGCCCCGCACTGTCGGAGGGGCGGCGCCGAGGGGGCCCCGCACTGTCGGAGGGGCGGCGCCGAGGGGGCCCCGCACTGTCGGAGGGGCGGCACCGAGGGGGCCCCGCACTGTCGGAGGGGCGGCACCGAGGGGGCCCCGCACTGTCGGAGGGGCGGCACCGAGTGAGCGCCGCACTGTCGGAGGGGCGGCACCAAGTGAGCGCCGCACTGTGGGAGGGGCGGCACCGAGGGAGCGCCGCACTGTGGGAGGGGCGGCACCGAGGGAGCGCCGCACTGTGGGAGGGGCGGTACCGAGGGAGCGCCGCACTGTCGGAGGGGCGGTACCGAGGGGGCCCCGCACTGTCGGAGGGGCGGTACCGAGGGGGCCCCGCACTGTCGGAGGGGCGGTACCGAGGGGGCCCCGCACTGTCGGAGGGGCGGTACCGAGGGAGCGCCGCACTGTCAGAGGGGCGGTACCGAGTGAGCGCCGCACTGTGGGAGGGGCGGTACCGAGTGAGCGCCGCACTGTGGGAGGGGCGGTACCGAGGGAGCGCCGCACTGTGGGGGGGGGGGGGCGGTACCGAGGGAGCGCCGCACTGTGGGGGGGGGGGGCGGTACCGAGGGAGCGCCGCACTGTGGGGGGGGGGGGGGGGGGGGGGGGGCGGTACCGAGGGAGCGCCGCACTGTGGGGGGGGCGGTACCGAGGGAGCGCCGCACTGTGGGGGGCGGTACCGAGGGAGCGCCGCACTGTCGGAGGGGCGGTACCGAGGGAGCGCCGCACTGTCGGAGGGTCTGTACCGAGGGAGCGCCGCACTGTCGGAGGGGCGGTACCGAGGGAGCGCCGCACTGTGGGAGGGGCGGTACCGAGGGAGCGCCGCACTGTCGGAGGGGCGGTACCGAGGGGGCCCCGCACTGTCGGAGGGGCGGTACCGAGGGGGCCCCGCACTGTCGGAGGGGCGGTACCGAGTGAGCGCCGCACTGTGGGAGGGGCGGTACCGAGGGAGCGCCGCACTGTGGGAGGGGCGGTACCGAGGGAGCGCCGCACTGTGGGAGGGGCGGTACCGAGGGAGCGCCGCACTGTGGGAGGGGCGGTACCGAGGGAGCGCCGCACTGTGGGAGGGGCGGTACCGAGGGAGCGCCGCACTGTGGGGGGGGGGGGGCGGTACCGAGGGAGCGCCGCACTGTGGGGGGGGGGGGGGCGGTACCGAGGGAGCGCCGCACTGTCGGAGGGTCTGTACCGAGGGAGCGCCGCACTGTCGGAGGGGCAGTACCGAGGGAGCGCCGCACTGTCGGAGGGGCAGTACCGAGGGAGCGCCGCACTGTCGGAGGGGCAGTACCGAGGGAGCGCCGCACTGTCGGAGGGGCAGTACCGAGGGAGCGCCGCAGTGTCGGAGGGGCAGCACTGTGGGAGCGCCGCACTGTGGGAGGGGCAGTACTGAGGGAGCGCCGCACTGTGGGAGGGGCAGTACTGAGGGAGCGCCGCACTGTCGCAGGGGCAGTACTGAGGGAGTGCCTCACTGTTGGATGTACTATCTTTCGGATGAGACGTTAAATCGAGTGGCCAGCACGGTGGCATAGTGGTTAGCACTGTTGCCTCACAGCGCCAGGGACCCGGGTTCGAATCCGGCCTCGGGTGACTGTCTGTGTGGAGTTTGCACATTCTCCCCGTGTTTGCGTGGGTTTCCTCCGGGTGCTCTGGTTTCCTCCCACAGTCCAAGATGTGCGGGTTAGGTTGATTGGCCATGATAAAAATTGGCCCTTAGTGTTAGGGGGGATTAAATACGTGGGGTTACGGGGATAGGGCTTGGGTGGGATGGCTGTCGGTGTAGGGACCGGGTGCTAGGGTTTGGATGATCAGCCATGATCTCGTTGAATGGCGGAGCAGGCTCGAAGGGCCGAATGGCCTACTCCTGCTCCTATCTTCTATGTTTCTATGAGTTCCCATTGGTGGTCATGCCTTCTGTTGCCTGGGCCCTAAGCTCTGGAATTCCCTGCCTAAACACCTTTGCCTCTCGTTTCACCTTTAAGATGCTCCTTAAAACTGACCTTTGACCAAGCTTTAGGTCACCTGTCCTAATATCTCCTTACGTGGCTCAGTGTGAAATGTTTTGTCTTATAATACCCCCCCGATTTATCCCTTAACCAACATCACTGAAAGCAGATTCTCAGCTGTTTGTGCTCAGCTTGTGAAAGGCACGATATAAATGTCCTTCCGTCCACGAGGAACGGTCAGCTCCCGAGAAGGGCACGGAGCAGAGAGGCCGCCACACGTCTGATGGCCTTGGAGAGGGAAGGGAGCTGGGAGGTGGGGTGGGAGCGAGGGGGCTTTGAGTAGGGGGTGAGGACGGGGTTTTGGGGAGAGTGCCGGTGCCCTGACTGCGGGAAACCCCAGAGAAACTGGCCAGACTCCCCAAGCAGTGCTGCCATTTAAAGGGGCACTCACTCCAAGGAAGAGTGTTTGGCCAAACTTTCTATTGCCAGGTAGAAGCAAGTTTGTGCTTCTGTTTCTGGATATTAAGTTTGAAACGATTGTACTTCATCCTGGGCCGTTCCCACCCCATTCGAGCTACTCCAGGATTCCCCTCCCCCCCGAGCACGAATGGGAAGAGTTAGACTCCCCCAACACATGCTGCTGGGAGTTCAAAGGTGGAAGGTCATCACACGGAGAGGCAGTTTGCTGGACGTGTCTGTTTTTGGAAGATACTGAAATTATCTCCCCACCCACAGAAACTGCACCACAGGATGAGCAGACTGCCTGAGTCACCCGCTGCTGTGGTCTCGCAGTTTCCGCTCTCGAACCACAGTAGCTGCGAATGTTTTGAGTAATCAGATGGGTCAGATGCAGCAGCTTTAAAGTGGCACTGACAGAATAAAAACTTGGGCCAAACACTCGTCCCCCTCCCCCCGCCCAAGAGACACCACCCCTTTAGACTGGAGAAGCTGGGATTGTTCTCCTTACAGCAGAGAAGGTTAAGGGAAGATTTAATAGAGGTGTTCAAAATCATGAGGTGTCTGGACAGAGTAAATAAAGAGAAACTAGCAGGAGGTTGGGTAACCAGAGGACACAGATATAAGATGATTAGCAAAATAACCAGAGGGGAGGAGGAGGAGAATGTTTTTTACACAGCAAGTTGTGATCTGGAATGCACTGCCTGAAAGGGCGGTGGAAGCAGATTCATATATTAACTTTCTCCCCTTCTCTAGCCCAGGGTGCTAAGGGCAATTGCGGTGCCCCCACTGAAATCAGCCAACTAAACTGAGAGCGCAAACCAGGGACCGTGTACTCGGTGCTGCTCAGCACCAGGCTTAAACCCAGAGGCACAGGGGACGATCACAGTCTGTGATAGGGGAGAGTGTCCATGGGCTGTGGGAGGGGATTGAATGGGTGGGTAGAGTCCGTGATAGGGGAGTGTCCATGGGCTGTGGGAGGAGATTCAATGGGTGGGTAGAGTCTGTGATAGGGGAGAGTGTACATGGGCTGTGGGAGGAGATTCAATGGGTGGGTAGAGTCTGTGATAGGGGAGAGTGTACATGGGCTGTGGGAGGAGATTCAATGGGTGGGTAGAGTCTGTGATAGGGGAGAGTGTACAGGGGCTGTGGGAGGAGATTGAATGGGTGGGGAGAGTCCGTGATAGGGGAGAGTGTACATGGGCTGTGGGAGGAGATTCAATGGGTGGGTAGAGTCCGTGATAGGGGAGAGTGTACATGGGCTGTGGGAGGAGATTAAATGGGTGGGTAGAGTCTGTGATAGGGGAGAGTGAACACGGGCTGTGGGAGGGGATTGAATGGGTGGGTAAAGTCTGTGATAGGGGAGAGTGTACACAGGCTGTGGGAGGGGATTGAATGGGTGGGGAGAGTCAGTGATAGGGGAGAGTGTACACAGGCTGTGGGAGGGGATTGAATGGGTGAGGAGAGTCCGTGATAGGGGAGAGTGTACACGGGCTGTGGGAGGAGATTCAATGGGTGGGTAGAGTCTGTGATAGGGGAGAGTGTCCATGGGTTGTGGGAGGAGATTCAATGGGTGGGTAGAGTCTGTGATGGAGAGAGTGTACACGGGTTTTGGGAGGGGATTAAAGGGGTGGGTAGAGTCCATGATAGGGGAGAGTGTGCACGGGCTGTGGGGGGGGGGGTGGGGGGCGGGGGAGGGGTAGGATCAATTGGTCCAATGGCCCTTTCTCATGCTGAAGTGCCCAATGTCCTTTCTGATTAACGGGCACCACTGCCACTATCAGGAGGGACCATCTCTTTATACTCACAAACAGAGGAACTGCCCTCACCGAGGTGAGCAGAGCTCTCAGTATCGGAGTACTCCCTGTTCCCCCTCCCCTCCCCATACTCAGGTTCCGAAGCAGAGTCCCGTTTACCGGAGTGTTTCCTGGGCTTCTGTCGGCAGCCAGATTTTCCAAGCCTCCACCATGGCGTGGTAGAGCCAGGCGGAGGACTGGTTGCCGTGGATGAACGGAGGGGGGAAGCTGTTGACCGGCGTGCTCTCGTGGTTACCGATGGACGGGTAGACGGGAATGTTGCCCAGGTGCCGCCGGATGAGTGTGCTGATGGTGTCGAGGACCATGACCTGGTCTCTCCGAGTCTGGTGCCAGACATTGTGCGCTGGGATGTCCCCTGTCCAGTACACTAGGTCGAAATGTCTGGACTGGAGGTGCTGGAGCAGGTTCTCGATGGTGCGCAGGGGAATGTCACACTTGCTGTACTCGCCCCACTTGCCGGCCCCTTTCTGATGGCGGGGCGGTAAACCCGAGCCCTTCCGACAGCACAGGGGGTCTTTGCAGTTGGGGTTGTTCCCGGGTGTGTATTCCTTGTCCCAGTGGATGTCCGTGAGGAAGAGCACCTTCGTGACGGGTGCGCCGGGTCGCGGTGGTTTCGGGGGAACAACAGGCGGCTTTGGCGTGTCTGGAAGAGTCACGTTCCAGTCAGAGTAGATGTCCCAACGCCCGCAGTCAACACCCAGCAACAGTCCGCATATCTCCGAGGGCTTTAAGATGGAATTGATCCAGGCAGCAATCACGTCGTGCTTGAAGAGCCCAATAGCCTGGGCACAGATATCCTGAGGCGCGAGTTTCAGATCAATGCACAACTTCGTGGCGACATTAGCCACTTGATCCAAGTTACTGTTGAACTGTTGGAGCAGAAAACGCAAATTAGCACAAAGAATGAATTGCCAATCTGTGGAATAATAGAGGGCCATTACACCCAGTAACAGTGTGTTACAATATACACTGGTATTACACCCAGTAACAGTGTGTTACAATATACACTGGTATTACACCCAGTAACAGTGTGTTACAATATACACTGGTATTACACCCAGTAACAGTGTGTTACAATATACACTGGTATTACACCCAGTAACATTGTGTTACAATATACACTGGTATTACACCCAGTAACACGCCATTACAATATGCACAGGGATGCTACATCCAGTAACAATGTGTATTACAGTACACCAGGGATATTACACTGTCTTAATGTATACACGGGAATGTTACAGTCCACATAAGAAATAGGATCAGGGGATGCCATTCGGCCCCTCGAGCCTGCTCCGCCATTCAATAAGATCATGGCTAATCTTCAACCTCAAATCCACTTTCCTACTCGGTCCCCATAGAGTCCAAAAATCTATCGATCTCAGCCTTGAATATATTCAACGACTGAGCATCCTCAGCATTTAGCTGGACCTCGGGGGAAGTGTTCTCAGGATGTGGGTGGCGCTATTGGGATTTTACTTACTGCCCAACCCCAGTCACCCTGGGGAGGAGCGATCATAATATGATGGAATTCTTCATTAAGATGGAGAGTGAAGTAGTTGACTCAGAGACTAGGGTCCTGAATTTAAATGAAGGAAACTACGATGGTATGAGGAGCGAGTTGGGTAGGATTGATTGGGGAATGTCACTCAAAGGGTTGATGGTGGATAGGCAATGGCAAACATTTAAAGATCGCATGGATGAACTACAGAATTTGTTCATCCCTGTTTGGCATAAAAATAAAACAAAAAAGGTGACTCAACTGTGGCTAACAAGGGAAATTAGGGATAGCATAAGATCCAAGGAGAGGACATATAAATTGGCTAGATAAAGCAGCAAACCTGCGGATTGGGAGCAGTTTAGGACTCAGCAAAGGAGGACAAAGGGATTAATTAAGAGGGGGAAAATAGAATATGAGAGTAAGCTTTCAGGGAACATAAAAACTGACTGTAAAAGCTTCTATAGATATGTGAAGAGAAAAAGATTGGTGAAGTCAAGCGTAGGTCCCTTGCAGTCAGAATCAGGTGAATTTATAATGGGGAACAAAGAAATGGCAGACCAATTAAATACATACTTTGGTTCTGTCTTCACAAAGGAGGACACAAATAACCTCCCAGAGATGTTGGAGAACATAGGGTCTAATGAGAGGGAGGAATTGAATGTAATCAGTATTTGTAGGGAAATGGTGTTAGGGAAATTGACAGGATTGAAGGCCGATAAATCCCCAGGGCCTGATAATCTACATCCTAGGGTACTTAAGGAAGTGGCCCTAGAAATAGTAGATGCATTGCTGGTCATCTTCCAACATTCTATAGACTCGAACAGTTCCCATGAATTGGAGGGTAGCTAATGTAACTCCACTATTTAAAAAAGGTGGTAGAGAGAAAACGGGGAATTATAGACCGGTAAGCCTGACATCGGTAGTGGGGAAAATGCTAGAGTCCATTATAAAAGATGTAATAGCAGAGCACTTGGAAAACAGTGACAGGATCGGACAAAGTCAACATGGATTTACAAAAGGTAAATCGTGCTTGACTAATCTACTGGAATTTTTTGAGGATGTAACTAGTAGAATAAATAAGGGAGAACCAGTAGATGTGGTGTATTTGGACTTTCAGAAGGCTTTCAATAAGGTCCCGCATAAGAGATTAGCGTGCAAAGTTAAAGCACATGGGATTGGGGGTAAGGTACTGACTTGGATAGAGAATTGGTTGGCAGACAGGAAGCAAGAGTTGGAATAAATGGGTCTTTTTCCGAGTGGC
Organism: Somniosus microcephalus; assembly: GCF_052327205.1. Lineage (NCBI taxonomy): Eukaryota > Metazoa > Chordata > Chondrichthyes > Squaliformes > Somniosidae > Somniosus > Somniosus microcephalus. The sequence continues at coordinate 237,283,985 of NC_140996.1, forward strand.
AGGCAGTGACTAGTGGGGTACCGCAGGGATCGGTCCTAGGACCCCAGCTATTCACAATTATATATTAATGATCTAGACGAGGGAACTAGATGTAATATCTCCAAGTTTGCAGACGACACAAAGCTGGGTGGGCGTGTGTGCTGTGAGGAGGATGCAGAGAAACTCCAGTATGATTTGGACAGGTTGGGTGATTGGGCAGATGCAGTATAATGTGGATAAATGCAAGGTTATCCACTTTGGTGGCAAAAACAGGAAGACAGATTATTATCTGAACGGCAATAGATTGGGAAAAGGGGGAGTGCAACGAGACCTGGGTTTCCTTGTGCACCAGTCGCTGAAGGTAAGCCTGCAGGTGCAGCAAGCGGTTAAGAAGGCAAATGGTATGTTGGCCTTCGTAGCGAGAGGGTTCGAGTACAGGAGCAAGGATGTCTTGCTGCAGTTGTACAGGGCCTTGGTGAGACCACACCTTGAGTATTGTGTGCAGTTTTGGTCGCCTTATCTGAGGAAAGATGTTCTTGCCATGGAGAGAGTGCAGTGAAGATTCACCAGACTGATACCTGGGATGGCAGGAATGACGTATGAAGAAAGGTTGGGTCGATTAGGCTTATATTTGCTAGAGTTTAGAAGAATGAGAGGGGATCTCATTGAAACTTATAAAATTCTAACAGGAGTAGATGCAGGAAGGATGTTTTGGATAGCCGGGGAGTCCAGAACCAGGGGTCACAGTCTAAGGATAAGGGGTAAGCCATTTAGGACTGAGATGAGGAGGAATTTCTTCACCCAGAGAGTGGTGAACCTGTGGAATTCTCTACCACAGAAGGCAGTTGAGGCCAATTCATTAAATATATTCAAGAAGGAGTTAGATATATTTCTTAAAGCTAAAGGGATCAAGGGATATGGGGAGAAAGCAGGGACAGGGTACTGAATTTGGATGATCAGCCATGATCTCATTGAATGGCGGAGCAGGCTCGAGGGGCCGAATGGCCTACTCCTATCTTCTATGTTTCTATGTGGTGGTGAGCCGCCTTCTTGAACCGCTGCAGTCCGTGTGGTGAAGGTGCTCCCACAGTGCTGTTAGGGAGGGAGTTCCAGGATTTTGACCCAGCGACGATGAAGGAACGGCCGATACATGCCCAAGTCGCGACAGTGTAAGAATTGGAGATTAGGCACCATTTCTGCTCGTCCTTCTCAGTAGTGGGGGGTCGCAGGGGGCGGAGGTGCTGCTGTTCTAACTTTGGCCAGTTGCTGCAGTGCATCCTGTAGATAGCACACACTGTACTGTGGAAGGGCTACACTATGGAATCACAGAGGGAGTCCTGGGCTTTGGAGTAATGGAATTAAAGGCTGTGAGAAGTACGTCACACACAGGATGGTGATTGTTGTAGATAAACAGGACTATTTACACAGCGAGCCGACAGTTTCAGCGAAGGACATTGCATGCAACGCTGGACACATACAATCAAACCACAGTGTTTCAAAACTCCACTATTGCACATTTTTAGATCCTGATTTTAGTTCTCTAAAATGTCATAAAAATGTAGCCCATTCACAATTCACCCACATAGACAAATTCTGTCCTGAGCCTGCACATCCCCGTATCTTTGGGTCTTGTTTATCGTGTCAGAAACCAAACCCATTGCACCCAAGCTGCAAATCGCAAACGTCACCACTTCTGGAATCCGCCTGCCTCAGAGACAGGTCAATAGCAAATCAGGAAGCAAATGCACGTCTTTATTTAACGCCACTGACACCTTTAAAGCAGGTAACAGGAGGTTGGAGAGCAAAACCCAGGCAGTTTAAAGAAAAAGATACACGGTCGAAAAAAATTGAAGTTAAAAAATAAAAACAGGACCAACAGAAAATGGGAAAGAATGAAGGTTGGAGGAAAGGCAGAGCCGAGGCCAGTGTGAATTGTTTTTTATGCAGTGTGGATCTTGCGTTTGAGCAGGTTTGTTACTGGAATATTGCACAGGGCTGGAGCTAAAGGTCGGTCGAAGGAGAGGGAGATTTCTCGGCCCCTGCCTGGGCTCCGAGGACTGGCTGCTCGTTCCGCCAGTAACTGAGCTGATATATAACTGAGTGTCAGCTTGGCCGAGTGATCGCATTCTCACTGACCTACCGTTACCTGGTCTTGATCAGGTTTTACATCGACTACTCTCCAGTCCCACGGCACAACTAGACTGATCCCTGGGATCAGAGAGTTGACCTACGAGAAGAGATTTTGTTTTTTATTCGTTCATGGGATCTGGGCGTCGCTGGCAAGGCCAGCATTTATTGCCCATCCCTAGATTGAGTAAATTGGGCCGATACTCTCTGGAGTTTAGAAGAATGAGAGGTGATCTAATTGAAACACAAGATTCTGAGGGGGATTGACAGGGTAGATGCTGAGAGGTTGTTTCCCCTTGGCTCGAGAGTCTAGAACCAGGGGTCACAGTCTTGGGATAAGGGGTCGGCCATTCAGGACTGAGATGAGAAGAAATTTCTTCACTCAGAGGGTGGTGAATCTTTGGAATTCTCTGCCCCAGAGGGCTGTGATGCTCAGTCGTTGAGTATATTCACGGCTGAGATCGATTTTTTGGGCACTTGGGGAATCGAGGGGAGCGGGCGGGAAAGTGGAGTTGAGGTAGATGTTCAGCTAGGATCTTATTGAATGGCGGAGCAGGTTCGAGGGGCCGAATGGCCTCCTCCTGCTTCTTATGTGGCCCAGGATACTGTGCTCAGCGCCCACGGACTGGACCACCTTCAGTTCTGCTCATTTCTTCAGAACTAGTCTCTTTACTCCAGTTAACTGTAACAATTGCTCCACATTCTGCCCTAGTACACTATCACTGTCACTGTAAAATCCAGCGCCAAATATTTCATATAAAATGTATTTATTTAATATCTCCACTATCAAGACACGTTCCTTCCTCACAGAGATCCTCCCTTCTCTTTAAATGTTCTTTTACTTTATATATTATAAAAGCCCTGACTATTTCCTTTACAATATTTGCTAGTCTTTCTTCAGCTCTCCTTTAGTCCTGGTTTTATCACGCTTCTTTTTTAACTTTATTTACATTTAATCTATTTATCCGTGGCGTTCAGCGGACACGAGTACAGTACTGGAGTGATTGTTACAGGATTAATAATCCAGAGAATGCGAGCTCATATCTCACCAGGGCAGTTTGAGAATTTGAATTCAGTGTAAAATGAATCTGGAAATAAAAAGCTGGTCTCGGTAAAAGAGACCATGAAGCTGTCAGATTGTCGTACAAACCAAACTGACGTCCTTGAGGGAAGGAATCCTGCTGTCCTGACCCGGTCTGTGCCGAGATGTGACTCCAATCCCACACCAAGGTGATTGATTCTCAACTGCCCTGTGAAGTGGCCCGGCGAGACCCTCAGTTGCATCAAAACCAATGGTTGAAGACCACCCACCACCACCTTCTCCGGGCAACTAGCGATGGGCAATAAACACCGGCATTGCCAGCAACACCCACACCCTGAAAATGAATAAAATGATTAACTTAAATGCTGCACTCTCCTATTGTCTAAAGGGAATATAATTCTTTTGTACTCTATCCAGCTGATTTCCCACTGATCCATGGAACCATTTGCTAACGTTTGTGCCCAGTTAATTTGACCAGGCTCATATTATCTCACTGAACTTGGCATTTTCCCAGTCCAACGCCGCAGCTACCAAAGACTGAGGGCCATTCACCTTCCTGCTGTCTGCAAAACCACTGCAAGTCATTGGTCTCTCTCTCTCTCTCTCCCCCCCCCCGTCTCTCTCTCTCTCCCCCCGTTTCTCTCCCTCTCTCAAATTCAAATCGCTTTATTGGCATGACAAAGTACATCTTATGTTGCCAAAGCATCGAAAAACATTCATGGTTGTACACAAAAATACAGATCTATTCATACAGTGTATAAACAGATATATCCCTGTGTGTATAAATATACATTCATATAATTTGTATATTTCCTTTTTCTTATATTTAGTGGTTGTCCCTCTGTTTATGGCAAGCTGTAACATAGTGTGCCGCTAAGGTTACACAATTTCTCTCTTCCCGTAGTAGGTATGGGAGTTTTTGGTCGTCATTCAAATTTCTGAATTCCGGGCATATTTTTGTGAATTTTGGGTAGAAATTCTCCCTTATGCCCTGATATTGGGATTTCTATTTGGATTGATTTTTAAATGGCATAGAAAGTCCCTCTCTCTCTCTCTCTGTCTCTCTCTCTCTGTCTCTCTCTCTCTCTGTCTCTGTCTCTCTCTCTCTCTCTGTCTCTCTCTCTCTCTCTCTGTCTCTCTGTCTCTCTCTCTCTCTGTCCAATTCCAATTCCAATTCAAATGCTTTATTGGCATGAAAGTTTACAGAGAACCATATTGCCAAAGCTTACATAGCAAAAAGGTAGTTTTCCAACATTCTGTAGGTGTCAATCGATTTGACATTTGTTGGGTACATACAATATTACTTTTAAACAATATTAATTTTAAACAGTCTTTGTACTTCATTTGGTACGTTCAATATTAATTTTAAACAGTCTTAATTTTAAACAGTCCTCAGGTTGTGACATGTTGTTACATATTTGGCCCCAAGGTATGGTCTGTCTCCTTCTCCTAGGACTAATCTCAATTTTGACAGGTCATCCAATTCCTTGAAATCTGGGGTTGTTTGGCTTAGCTTGTTGAATAATATGTTTCTTGATGTGTTGAATTTTTCGCATTTTAGGAGGAAATGCATCTCTGTTTCAACCTCGCCGGCCAGACATTGATCGCATATTCTATTCTCTCTAGGCTGCCAGGATTTCTTGTATCTGCCTTTTTCAATTTCCAGTTGGTGGTCGCTTAGTCTGTACCTGGTGAGGGTCTGTCTCTGTTTTGTGTCTCTGATGGTCGTGAGGTAGTCTGCCAGTTTATATTCTCTTTTTAGGGCCCGGTAACATTCTAATCTGCTTTGGCTTTCGGTTATTTTGTTCCAATGTTCCAGGTAGGTTTCTTTGCATTTTTTAATGATTTGGTTCACTCGGATTGGTGTTTGGACGGCTGTGTTGGTCTGGGGCTGGTCAGGGTCCGGCTGGGTACTTAGTTTCAGTAGCAGCTGACTCAGGGGGCTCTTTTCTGGGTTTAGCTCTTGGGTCTGAAAGGCTTTGAAATGAAGGGTGTCTGGGGAGCTAGATTTGAGGTGATTTAGGAAGTTTAGTGCTCGTTTTTGGATGTTTATTATCAGTGGGTATCTGCCTAGTTCGGCTCTGCATGCATTTGTTGGCGTTTTTCTTTGGATGCGAAGGATGCTTCGGCAGAATTCTGCATGTAGGGCTTCTATTGTGTGTTTTTCCCATTTAGTGTAGCTTTGGTGATTTAGCGGGCCCCATACTTCACTACCGTACAGTGCAATGGGCAGGATTATGCTGTCAAATATTTTGAGCCAGATTTTGATTGGGATTTGGATGTTGTAGAATTTTCTTTTTATTGCATATAGGGCTCTTCGTGCTTTTTCTTTTAGTGCATTCACTGCTATGCTGAAGCTCCCTGATGCTGTAATAGTTAGACCAAGGTAGGTGTAGCTCATAGTGTGTCCTATAGTGGTATCACTGAGGGTAAACTGGTATTTGTTTTCCTGACATCTGGGCCTTTTTTGAAAAATCATGATGTTGGTTTTCTTTAGATTTACTGTTAGAGCCCAATTTTGGCAGTATTTGTCGAGTAGGTCTAGTTGTTGCTGTAATCCCTGTTCTGTGGGAGACAGCAGAACCAGGTCGTCCGCATAGAACAGGGATTTCACTTCTCCATCCAGGAGACGGAGACCTGGTGACTCGCTTTGCTCCAGCATGTCTGCTAATTCATTTATGTATATGTTGAACAGGGTCGGGCTCAAATTGCAGCCCTGCCGGACGCCTCTTCTCTGGGTGAAGAAATCGGTGCGTTTGTCTCCAATTTTGACCCCGCATTTGTTTTTCAGATACATTGATTTAATAAGGTCATAGACTTTGCCCCCTATTCCACACTGAAGGAGTTTATAATAGAGCCCTTCGTGCCATATAGAGTCAAAGGCTTTCTTGAAGTCGATGAAACAGGCGAATATTTCTCTCTCTCTCTCTGTCTCTCTCTCTGTCTCTCTCTCTCTGTCTCTCTCTCTCTCTCTCTCTGTCTCTCTCTCTCTCTGTCTCTCTCTGTCTCTCTCTGTCTCTCTCTGTCTCTCTCTCTCTCTGTCTCTCTCTGTCTCTCTCTCTCTGTCTCTCTCTCTCTCTCTCTGTCTCTCTCTCTCTCTCTGTCTCTCTCTCTCTCTCTCTGTCTCTCTCTCTGTCTCTCTCTCTGTCTCTCTCTCTGTCTCTGTCTCTGTCTCTCTCTCTCTCTGTCTCTCTCTCTCTCTCTCTCAATTCAATTCAATTCAAATGCTTTATTGGCATGAAAGTTTACAGGGAACCATATTGCCCAAGCTTACATAACAAAAAGTACAGTTTTCCAACATTCTGTAGGTGTCAAACAATTTTGACCTTCGTTGGGTACATACAATATTAGTTTAAACAATATTAATTTAAACAGTCGTTGAACATCGTTGGGTACATTCAGTATTAATTTTAAACAGTCCTCAGGTTGTGACATGTTGTTACATATTTGGCACCAAGGTATGGTCTGTCTCCTTCTCCCCAGGACTGATCTTAATTTTGACAGGTCATCCAATTCTTTGAAATCTGAGGTTGTTTGGCTGAGCTTGTCAAATAATATGTTTCTTGTTGTGTTGAATTTTTCGCATTTTAGGAGGAAATGCATCTCTGTCTCAACCTCGCCGGCCAGACATTGATCACATATTCTATTCTCTCTAGGCTGCCAGGATTTCTTGTATCTTCCTTTTTCAATTGCTAGTTGGTGGTCGCTTAGTCTGTACCTGGTGAGGGTCTGTCTCTGTTTTGTGTCTCTGATGGTCGAGAGATAGTCTGCCAGTTTATATTCTCTTTTTAGGGCCCGGTAACATTCTAATCTGCTTTGGCTTTTGGTTATTTTGTTCCAATGTTCCAGGTAGGTTTCTTTGCATTGTTTAATGATTTGGTTCACTCGGATTGGTGTTTGGACGGCAGTGTTGGTCTGGGACTGGTCAGGGTCCGGCTGAGTAGGAGTACTTAGTTTCAGTAGCAGCTGACTCAGGGGACTCTTTTCTGGGTTTAGCTCTTGGGTCTGGAAGGCTTTAAAATGAAGGGTGTCTGGAGAGCTAGATTTGAGGTGATTTAGGAAGTTTAGTGCTCGTTTGTGGATGTTTATTATCAGTGGGTATCTGCCTAGTTCGGCTCTGCATGCATTTGTTGGTGTTTTCCTTTGGGTGCGAAGAATGCTTCGGCAAAATTCTGCATGTAGGGCTTCTATTGTGTGTTTTTCCCATTTAGTGTAGCTATGGTGATTGAGCGGGCCCCATACTTCACTACCATACAGCGCAATGGGCAGGATTATGCTGTCAAATATTTTGAGCCAGATTTTGATTGGGATTTGGATGTTGTAGAATTTTCTTTTTATTGCATATAGGGCTCTTCGGGCTTTTTCTTTTCGTGCATTCACTGCTATGCTGAAGCTCCCTGATGCTGTAATGGTTAGACCAAGGTAAGTGTAGCTCATAGTGTGTCCTATGATGGTATCACAGAGTAAACTGGTATTTGTTTTCCTGACACCTGGGCCTTTTTTGAAAAATCATGATGTTGGTTTTCTTTAGATTTACTGTTACGGCCCAATTTTGGCAGTATTTGTCGAGTAGGTCTAGTTGTTGCTGTAATCCCTGTTCTGTGGGAGACAGCAGAACCAGGTCGTCCGCATAGAACAGGGATTTCACTTCTCCGTCCAGGAGACAGAGACCCGGTGACTTGCTTTGCTCCAGCATGTCTGCTAATTCATTTATGTATATGTTGAACAGGGTCGGGCTCAAATTGCAGCCCTGCCGGACGCCTCTTCTCTGGGTGAAGAAACCGGTGCGTTTGTCTCCAATTTTGACACCGCATTTATTTTTCAGGTACATCGATTTAATAAGGTCATAGACTTTGCCCCCTATTCCACACTGAAGAAGTTTATAATAGAGCCCTTCGTGCCAGATAGAGTCAAAGGCTTTCTTGAAGTCAATGAAACAAGCGAATATTTTCCCATTTTTTGTTTGGTGTATATGTTTTTCAATGAGAGTGTGAAGGGTATAGATATGGTCGGTGGTGCGGTGTTTTGGAAGAAAGCCTATTTGATTTTTTCTAAGGATATTATGTTTGTTAAGAAAATCCAGTAATCTACTATTTAGAATACTGCAGAATAACTTCCCTAGACAACTGTTGACACAGATGCCGCGGTAGTTATTTGGGTCTGATTTGTTTCCACTTTTATATATGGGAGAGATGAGTCCTTGGCACCAGATATCGGGAAAACAGCCTGAACGTAATATGATGTTGAATAACTTGAGTACAGCACCCTGCATCTCCATACTGCTGAACTTGAGCATTTCATTTTTGATGTTGTCTGGACCACAGGCTTTCTTTAGGTGGAGAGATTTTGTTTTTGTGGCTAGTTCTTTCCATGTGATTGGGGAGTCTAGAGGGTTTTGGTTGTCTTTAATTGTTGCTTCTAATGTGTGGAGTTTTTCTGTGATATGATGTTGACTTGGGTTTGTTTCGTTTATTGGGATGTCTTTGTAGAGGTTTTCAAAATGTGTTCTCCAGATGTCGCCATCTTGGATTGGTAATGCTTGCAATTGTGTTGTACTCAGGTTATTCCACATATCCCAGAATTGATTTGGATTAATGGAGTTTTCAATTTCTTCGAGTATTTTGTGGGTATAATTTTGTGTTTTTTTCCTAATGGTGTGTTTATATCTTTTGAGGGTCTCATTGTATCTAATACGTAGGTCTGGATTGTTTGGTTGGCGATGCTTTTGGTTTGATATTTTTCTCAGGTCTTTTCTGGCATTTTTGCATTCGTGGTCAAACCATTTCTCATTTTTATTTTGTCTTTTGTAACGTTTCCTCTTCTGTTTCACAAGGTCGGCTTTTACAGCTGCCTCATGGAAGATCATATTTATATCATCTATGGCCATGTTTACACCATCTCTGGTGATCTCATATAGATTTTCTTTAAATTTTGATATTTTACTTGTGAGATCAGGTGAATTTAGTGCTGTGATGAATTTATCTCCACTGTCTGGTTTATTTTATGGAGCTTACTGGGTTCCTTTTTTGTGTCTGTAGTTTGGGCAGAAAGTTTAAGGTACACATTTATTTGGTTATGGTCTGAGAGGGGGGATTGCTGCCTGACAGTGAATGCGTTGATATCGCAGGGGTCCAGGTCAGTGATTGTATAATCCACCACACTAGACCCAAGAGTTGAGGAATATGTGAGTCTCCCTAAGGAGTCCCCTCTGAACCTACCGTTAACTATGTACAGGCCTAAGGCTCGGCAGAGTTGCACTACCTCCCTACCGCTTTTATTTATTTCACAGTCAAGGTTGTTCCGATTTGCGATGGCTGGTGCGACATATAAAGGGGTCTGGCCAAACACATGGTTGTTGCCCTGTGGGTCTATGAAGTCGGGTTCATAAGTAGACATCTTTTTTTTGTTATTCCTATATTTTTATCTAATTTTAGCCATACATGTGATTTTCCCTGTTTTATTGGTGAGATGTGTTTGTCCAGTTCTCTTTTATACCACACCCAGATTCCCCCGGAGGTTCTGCCCTTGCGTGTCTTAGTGTTCTTTACTGAGGGCACAATGATTTCATGGTACATTGGAGGACAGTGGGTGGGCACGTCCTTTTGGCACCATGTTTCTGTTAACACAATTATATCAATGTCTTTTATAGCTTTTAGGAATTCAGGGTCTGTACTCTTCATCCCAAAAGTTGAGGAGCGGAGACCCTGGATATTCCAGCAGCTTATGTGGAAAGAACGCATTTATATAGTTCAAAAACGAAATAAAATGGACCTATTTTGTGGGACGAGTGTGAAAACACTAGTTTCTATAATGCTAATTGACGATTTAGTATAAATTTCATGAGGCATGCACATACTGCTATCTAATAATAGTAATAGCAATGATAAAATAACAATATTAATAATTTAGTGCATTCCTCTCCGGCTTTCCAATCAGGGTGCTTAACATCGTCCTGATCTTTCTCAGTTCTTCGTCTACAGTCTGTGGTCTAGAGGGGGGTCTGGGGTCAGGTACAAAAGCACGGTTCTGTTGTTGGTTTTGTATAGGGGGGTGGGGGACAGTGGTGGTCCTGTTTGGGTTATAGCTCCCAATGGTAGAGGGGGTGGGAGGGGTGCGTCTTTTGGCAGTGTTTATGAGGTTTTTTGCGAAGACCCACATCCGCTGTTTGAGTAGATGTATTTCGTCGTAGAGGTCCCTTGTGTTGATGTTTGGGTGATGGGCCAGGTAGACGTTGGGGAGGGCAGTACATCTCGTGTCGATCTCCCTGTTGGTGTTGTGGATTACATAGGCTGGGGTGTCCTTTCTGGGCAGTAGTGTGGAGATCACGATCCGCGCCTCGGGGAATTCCCTGCTGGCCTTTTCCGCCATCCTGCTCACCGCCCTAGCAGTGCCTTCCCGTAGGGTGCGTAGGTCGTTTGTGCCTGTGTGGATCACAAGCCATTTGAGGCTTCCAAGGGATTCTTTGTTCAGGACCTTCATTGCATGGCCTGTGTTGCTGCACCATTTTTTCAGGACTTGCTGACCTGGGAACATCCTCTGGGGGTCCAAAAACTTCACGTTGGAGTCGGTCAGCAGGACCGCCTGAGGGGCTGGCTTTTCAGACTGGGTAGCAGTAGTCTGGGCAGGACTCGACTGAGGGCTGGTTGTTGGCTGGGTTTCTGGGATAGGCTGTGTGGCAGGAGCAGGGTTTGGGGCCTTCGGTGTGTTGTCGCAAGGTGGGGGTGTGACATCCTCGTGTGGGGGGGCATCCGACGGGTTCTGTGTCCCTGTGTGTGTTGTTTTTGTGTCATCAGGTTTTTGGACCTAGAGGTTTGTGTTGCCTGCTGAGTTCAATTTTCTGCCTTTCTACGGCCTCCATTGTTTTGTTTAGCTGAGTACGGAGTTCTTTGATCTCATTTCTTTGCTCCTCTACGGTCTTTCTCAGCTCGTGGATGGCGGACTCGTTTTCTGTTTTCAGCTGTTTGAGTTCCTCCTTCAAGTTCTTGGCCTGTGTTTCCCTGTATTCGTTGAAATCGAGTTCTAGTTTGGACAGATTCTCCTTCAGCAGTTTGTTTGCGTTGAGAGGTGTTGGGGGGGGGGGGGGGGGGTGGGTGGAGATGGTCAGGGAGGTGTTTGCCTCTGCTGGCCTCGCTTCTTCCTCCGCTTGGCTCTCTTCATTCTCTGTTCGGCTCTCATTTGCCTCCTGTCCATTGGTCCTCTTTGTGTCTGCCTTAGTTTTCAACTGGGGGAATTCCTTTTCAAAGGAGTCCAGATTTTCTACATTCCCCTGTATCATGATCTTTCCTTTTTTGTTGTAGTAGCTTATGGTTAGCAGGGGGTCATCTTTATCTAGATTTCCATCTTTACATATTTTCAGTCTGCCTCCCTTGCTAATACCTTCCTGGAGACGTGTGCGTAGTGTTTTTGTAAAGTCTCCTTCCATGAGGGAACGGAGTCGGTGTAGAATATGAGGTTGTTCTTCATCTTAGTCCCTTTGTGTGTGGTATAGTCAACGTAGAGGACCTCTGTTTTTTTTTGTAGTGTTATGTCCTTGTGTTTATCCTTTGCCTTATTACTTTTGCATTGCTCAGGATATTTCACTTCCCTGCTCTGTGTCATTGTAGTCATTTGTTTTTGTCGTAGCTAGATAACTTTTTTTTTCTCTTTTTTTTGTGTCGTGTTCCACCTTATCCCACTTTTAGGTCCAAAATTGAGAGTTTTTCAGGGGTTCATCTTTGATATAGCTGCTCTTAAAAGTTTCTCTCTCTCTCTCTCTCTCTCACACACACAGGCTCCTGGTTCGGGTTGTTTACCGTTTCTCTCGGGGTTTCTATTCCTTTTTCTTGCAGGTTTGTTGTTCTTTTTTCAGGTTTTTTTTTCCGAACTAAATTTAAATAAAATTAAACTTAGGTAGAATTAGGTAAAACTTTTTTTTTCCCCGGACCCGGTGTTTTCCTCTTCCGACTCTCTCACTCGCTCTCCGGGCCTCGGACTCGCTCTCTCTCCGTGCCCCAGACTCGCCCACTCTCCGTGCCCCGGACTCGTTCGCTCTCCGCGCGGATCTCCTCGCGTCGTCGCGTCGGTCTCAGGCCCCCGGTTTTTCTGACTCACCAGGCTGTTTTCTGCCCTGGTCCCAGCCCCTCGGCTCGGCTGTGCAGGCCCGGTGTTTGTCCGAGTTTCTCCGGCCCCGGAGTTTCTCAGGTTTCAGGCTCCGGGCTTGCTCGCTCTCCGGGCCCGACAGTCCCGACCCGGCCCGGCCCAGTACCCCTACCTCTCCACTCGCCTCTTCGACTGGCTCGGGCCGTTCCTCCCGGTCTGGGTCTGCTCCAGTTGCTGCTCGCTCTCCTTCTCTTCGGTGCCTCGCTCGGCCCGGCTCCTCGGGCCTTTCTCCGGCTTCAGGCTCCGTGCTCCGGTTGCTGCTGGGGCTCTGCTGTGGTGCTTCAGGCTCCCAATCTCTCTCTCTCTCTCACACTCCCAATCTCTCTCTCTCTCTCACACTCCCAATCTCTCTCTCTCTCTCACACAATACAATACAATACAATACAAATCGCTTTATTGGCATGATAAGGTACATCTTATGTTGCCAAAGCATCAAAATACATTTATGGTTGAACACATAAACGCGGTTCCATTCATAGTGTATAAACAGGTACATCTCACACACTCCCAATCTCTCTCTCTCTCTCTCTCACACTCCCAATCTCTCTCTCTCACACTCCCAATCTCTCTCTCTCTCTCTCTCTGGACCTTACCTCAAGTGCGATGTCCAGGGCGGTGAAGATCGCTCTGCAGGTCGAGCAGGTGATGTTTTCCCAGGTGAGGCGGAGTGGGGCTGGGAGCGGGGTGAAGCCCGCGGTCAGGGGTCCAAGAGCCCCGAGCCCGGCGAGCAGAGAGACCAGAGAGAGGAGCCGCCGCGCCATCGCTGCTCGCTCACTGAGTGTGGTGACGGGGTCAGGGGGCGGGGCCTGGTGACGGGGTCAGGGGGCGGGGCCTGGCCAGGTGACGGGGTCAGGGGGCGGCGCTCATCCAGGGGGCAAGTCAGTGGGACAAATATTCCCGGTGCGATGTCCCGGGGCGGTATTCCCAGTGAGATGTCCGGGGGCGGTATTCCCAGTGAGATGTCCCGGGGCGGTATTCCCGGGGCGGTATTCCCGGTGCGATGTCCCGGGGAGGTATTCCCGGGGCTGTATTCCCGGTGCGATGTCCCGGTGAGGTATTCCCGGGGCGGTATTCTCGGTGCAATGTCCCGGGGAGGTATTCCCGGTGCGATGTCCCGGGTAGGTATTCCCGGGGCGGTAATCACGGTGCGATGTTCCGGGGCGGTATTCCCGGTGCGATGTCCCGGGGAGGTATACCCGGGGCGGTATTCCCGGTGCGATGTCCCGGGGAGGTATTCCCGGGGCTGTATTCCCGGTGCGATGTCCCGCGGAGGTATACCCGGGGCGGTATTCCCGGTGCGATGTCCCGGGGAGGTATTCCCGGTGTGATATGCCGGTGAGGTATTCCTGGTGCGATGTCCCGGGTAGGTATTCCCGGTGTGATATGCCGGTGAGGTATTCCTGGTGCGATGTCCCGGGGAGGTATTCCCGGTGCGATATGCCGGTGAGGTATTCCTGGTGCGATGTCCCGGGTAGGTATTCCCGGTGCGATGTTCCGGGGAGGTATTCCCGGTGCGATGTCCCGGGGAGGTATTCCCGGGGCTGTATTCCCGGTGCAATGTCCCGGGGCGGTATTCCCGGTGCGATGTCCCGGGGAGGTATTCCCGGGGCTGTATTCCCGGTGCAATGTCCCGGGGCGGTATTCCCAGTGCGATGTCCCGGGGAGGTATACCCGGGGCTGTATTCCCGGTGCGATGTCCCGGGGAGGTATACCCGGGGCGGTATTCCCGGGGCGATGTCCCGGGGAGGTAATCCCGGTGTGATGTCCCGGGGCGATATCCCGGGGCGGTATTCCCGGTGAGATGTCCCGGGGAGGTATTCCCGGTGCGATGTCCCGGGGAGGTATTCCCGGGGCTGTATTCCCGGTGCGATGTCCCAGGGAGGTATACCCGGGGCGGTATTCCCGGTGCGATGTCCCGGGGAGGTATTCCCGGGGCTGTATTCCCGGTGCGATGTCCCGGGGAGGTATTCCCGGGGCGGTATTCCCGGTGCGATGTCCCGGGGCGGTATTCCCGGTGCGATGTCCCGGGGAGGTATACCCGGGGCGGTATTCCCGGTGCGATGTCCCGGGGAGGTATTCCCGGGGCTGTATTCCCGGTGCGATGTCCCGGGGAGGTATACCCGGGGCGGTATTCCCGGTGCGATGTCCCGGGGAGGTATTCCCGGTGCGATGTCCTGGGGAGGTATACCCGGGGCGGTATTCCCGGTGCGATGTCCCGGGGAGGTATTCCCGGTGTGATATCCCTGTGAGGTATTCCTGGTGCGATGTCCCGGGGAGGTATTCCCGGTGCGATGTTCCGGGGAGGTATTCCCGGTGCGATGTCCCGGGGAGGTATTCCCGGGGCTGTATTCCCGGTGCGATGTCCCGGGGCGGTATTCCTGGTGCGATGTCCCGGGGAGGTATACCCGGGGCTGTATTCCCGGTGCGATGTTCCGGGGAGGTATTCCCGGGGCTGTATTCCCGGTGCGATGTCCTGGGGAGGTATTCCCGGTGCAATGTCCCGGGGAGGTATTCCCGGGGCTGTATTCCCGGTGCGATGTCCCGGGGCGGTAGTCCCGGGGCGGTATTCCCGGTGTGATGTCCCGGGGAGGTATTCCCGGTGCGATGTCCCGGGGAGGTATTCCCGGTGCGATGTCCCGGGGAGTTATTCCCAGGGCTGTATTCCCGGTGCGATGTCCCGGGGAGGTATTCCCGGGGCTGTATTCCCGGTGCGATGTCCCGCGGAGGTATACCCGGGGCGGTATTCCCGGTGCGATGTCCCGGGGAGGTATTCCCGGTGTGATATGCCGGTGAGGTATTCCTGGTGCGATGTCCCGGGTAGGTATTCCCGGTGTGATATGCCGGTGAGGTATTCCTGGTGCGATGTCCCGGGGAGGTATTCCCGGTGCGATATGCCGGTGAGGTATTCCTGGTGCGATGTCCCGGGTAGGTATTCCCGGTGCGATGTTCCGGGGAGGTATTCCCGGTGCGATGTCCCGGGGAGGTATTCCCGGGGCTGTATTCCCGGTGCAATGTCCCGGGGCGGTATTCCCGGTGCGATGTCCCGGGGAGGTATTCCCGGGGCTGTATTCCCGGTGCAATGTCCCGGGGCGGTATTCCCGGTGCGATGTCCCGGGGAGGTATACCCGGGGCTGTATTCCCGGTGCGATGTCCCGGGGAGGTATACCCGGGGCGGTATTCCCGGGGCGATGTCCCGGGGAGGTAATCCCGGTGTGATGTCCCGGGGCGATATCCCGGGGCGGTATTCCCGGTGAGATGTCCCGGGGAGGTATTCCCGGTGCGATGTCCCGGGGAGGTATTCCCGGGGCTGTATTCCCGGTGCGATCTCCCGGGGAGGTATACCCGGGGCGGTATTCCCGGGGCTGTATTCCCGGTGCAATGTCCCGGGGCGGTATTCCCGGTGCGATGTCCCGGGGAGGTATACCCGGGGCTGTATTCCCGGTGCGATGTCCCGGGGAGGTATACCCGGGGCGGTATTCCCGGGGCGATGTCCCGGGGAGGTAATCCCGGTGTGATGTCCCGGGGCGATATCCCGGGGCGGTATTCCCGGTGAGATGTCCCGGGGAGGTATTCCCGGTGCGATGTCCCGGGGAGGTATTCCCGGGGCTGTATTCCCGGTGCGATGTCCCAGGGAGGTATACCCGGGGCGGTATTCCCGGTGCGATGTCCCGGGGAGGTATTCCCGGGGCTGTATTCCCGGTGCGATGTCCCGGGGAGGTATTCCCGGGGCGGTATTCCCGGTGCGATGTCCCGGGGCGGTATTCCCGGTGCGATGTCCCGGGGAGGTATACCCGGGGCGGTATTCCCGGTGCGATGTCCCGGGGAGGTATTCCCGGGGCTGTATTCCCGGTGCGATGTCCCGGGGAGGTATACCCGGGGCGGTATTCCCGGTGCGATGTCCCGGGGAGGTATTCCCGGTGCGATGTCCTGGGGAGGTATACCCGGGGCGGTATTCCCGGTGCGATGTCCCGGGGAGGTATTCCCGGTGTGATATCCCTGTGAGGTATTCCTGGTGCGATGTCCCGGGGAGGTATTCCCGGTGCGATGTTCCGGGGAGGTATTCCCGGTGCGATGTCCCGGGGAGGTATTCCCGGGGCTGTATTCCCGGTGCGATGTCCCGGGGCGGTATTCCTGGTGCGATGTCCCGGGGAGGTATACCCGGGGCTGTATTCCCGGTGCGATGTTCCGGGGAGGTATTCCCGGGGCTGTATTCCCGGTGCGATGTCCTGGGGAGGTATTCCCGGTGCAATGTCCCGGGGAGGTATTCCCGGGGCTGTATTCCCGGTGCGATGTCCCGGGGCGGTAGTCCCGGGGCGGTATTCCCGGTGTGATGTCCCGGGGAGGTATTCCCGGTGCGATGTCCCGGGGAGGTATTCCCGGTGCGATGTCCCGGGGAGTTATTCCCAGGGCTGTATTCCCGGTGCAAT
The DNA here is from genome assembly GCF_052327205.1 of Somniosus microcephalus. Taxonomy (NCBI): domain Eukaryota; kingdom Metazoa; phylum Chordata; class Chondrichthyes; order Squaliformes; family Somniosidae; genus Somniosus; species Somniosus microcephalus. Next base: position 237,300,698 of record NC_140996.1, read on the forward strand.
GTCCCGGGGAGGTATTCCCGGGGCGGTATTCCCGGTGCGATGTCCCGGGGAGGTATACCCGGGGCGTTATTCCCGGTGCGATGTCCCGGGGAGGTATTCCCGGTGCGATATCCCGGTGAGGTATTCCCGGTGCGATGTCCCGGGGAGGTATTCCCGGTGCGATGTCCCGGGGAGGTATTCCCGGTGCGATGTCCCGGGGAGGTATACCCGGGGCGGTATTCCCGGGGCGATGTCCCGGGGCGATATCCCGGGGCGGTATTCCCGGTGAGATGTCCCGGGGAGGTATTCCCGGTGCGATGTCCCGGGGAGGTATTCCCGGGGCTGTATTCCCGGTGCGATGTCCCAGGGAGGTATACCCGGGGCGGTATTCCCGGTGCGATGTCCCGGGGAGGTATTCCCGGGGCTGTATTCCCGGTGCGATGTCCCGGGGAGGTATTCCCGGGGCGGTATTCCCGGTGCGATGTCCCGGGGAGGTATACCCGGGGCGGTATTCCCGGTGCGATGTCCCGGGGAGGTATTCCCGGGGCTGTATTCCCAGTGCGATGTCCCGGGGAGGTATACCCGGGGCGGTATTCCCGGTGCGATGTCCCGGGGAGGTATTCCCGGTGCGATGTCCCGGGGCGGTATTCCCGGTGCGATGTCCCGGGGAGGTATTCCCGGTGCGGTATTCCCGGTGCGATGTCCCGGGGAGGTATACCCGGGGCGGTATTCCCGGTGCGATGTCCCGGGGAGGTATTCCCGGTGTGATATCCCGGTGAGGTATTCCTGGTGCGATGTCCCGGGGAGGTATTCCCGGTGCGATGTCCCGGGGAGGTATTCCCGGGGCTGTATTCCCGGTGCGATGTCCCGCGGTGGTATACCCGGGGCGGTATTCCCGGTGCGATGTCCCGGGGAGGTATTCCCGGTGCGATATGCCGGTGAGGTATTCCTGGTGCGATGTCCCGGGTAGGTATTCCCGGTGTGATATGCCGGTGAGGTATTCCTGGTGCGATGTCCCGGGGAGGTATTCCCGGTGTGATATGCCGGTGAGGTATTCCTGGTGCGATGTCCCGGGTAGGTATTCCCGGTGCGATGTCCCGGGGAGGTATTCCCGGGGCTGTATTCCCGGTGCAATGTCCCGGGGCGGTATTCCCGGTGCGATGTCCCGGGGAGGTATACCCGGGGCTGTATTCCCGGTGCGATGTCCCGGGGAGGTATACCCGGGGCGGTATTCCCGGGGCGATGTCCCGGGGAGGTAATCCCGGTGTGATGTCCCGGGGCGATATCCCGGGGCGGTATTCCCGGTGAGATGTCCCGGGGAGGTATTCCCGGTGCGATGTCCCGGGGAGGTATTCCCGGGGCTGTCTTCCCGGTGCGATGTCCCGGGGAGGTATTCCCGGGGCTGTATTCCCGGTGCGATGTCCCGGGGAGGTATTCCCGGGGCGGTATTCCCGGTGCGATGTCCCGGGGAGGTATTCCCGGGGCTGTATTCCCGGTGCGATGTCCCGGGGAGGTATACCCGGGGCGGTATTCCCGGTACGATGTCCCGGGGAGGTTTTCCCGGTGCGATGTCCCGGGGAGGTATACCCGGGGCGGTATTCCCGGTGCGATGTCCCGGGGCGATGTCCCGGGGAGGTATTCCCGGTGCGGTATTCCCGGTGCGATGTCCCGGGGCGGTATTCCCGGTGCGATGTCCCGGGGAGGTATACCCGGGGCGGTATTCCCGGTGCGATATCCCGGGGAGGTATTCCCGGTGTGATATCCCAGTGAGGTATTCCCGGTGCATTGTTCCGGGGAGGTATTCCCGGTGCGATGTCCCGGGGAGGTATTCCCGGGGCTGTATTCCCGGTGCGATGTCCCGGGGAGGTATTCCCGGGGCTGTATTCCCGGTGCGATGTCCCGGGGCGGTATTCCCGGTGCGGTATTCCCGGTGCGATGACCCGGGGAGGTATTCCCGGGGCTGTATTCCCGGTGAGATGTCCCGGGGAGGTATTCCCGGGGCTGTATTCCCGGTGCGATGTCCTGGGGAGGTATTCCCGGTGCAATGTCCCGGGGAGGTATACCCGGGGCGGTATTCCCGGTGCGATGTCCCGGGGAGGTATTCCCGGGGCTGTATTCCCGGTGAGATGTCCCGGGGAGGTATTCCCGGTGCGATGTCCCGGGGAGTTATTCCCAGGGCTGTATTCCCGGTGCAATGTCCCGGGGAGGTATTCCCGGGGCGGTATTCCCGGTGCGATGTCCCGGGGAGGTATACCCGGGGCGGTATTCCCGGTGCGATGTCCCGGGGAGGTATTCCCGGGGCTGTATTCCCGGTGAGATGTCCCGGGGAGGTATTCCCGGTGCGATGTTCCGGGGAGGTATTCCCGGTGCAATGTCCCGGGGAGGTATTCCCGGGGCTGTATTCCCGGTGCGATGTCCCGGGGCGGTATTCCCGGTGCGATGTCCCGGGGAGGTATTCCCGGTGCGATGTCCCGGGGAGTTATTCCCAGGGCTGTATTCCCGGTGCAATGTCCCGGGGAGGTATTCCCGGGGCGGTATTCCCGGTGCGATGTCCCGGGGAGGTATACCCGGGGCGTTATTCCCGGTGCGATGTCCCGGGGAGGTATTCCCGGTGCGATATCCCGGTGCGATGTCCCGGGGAGGTATTCCCGGTGCGATGTCCCGGGGAGGTATACCTGGGGCGATGTCCCGGGGAGGTATACCTGGGGCGTTATTCCCGGTGCGATGTCCCGGGGTGGTATTCCCGGTGAGATGTCCCGGGGCGGTATTCCTGGTGCGATGTCCCGGGGAGGTATTCCCGGGGCTGTATTCCCGGTGCGATGTCCCGGGGAGGTATTCCCGGTGCGATGTCCCGGGGAGGTATTCCCGGTGCGATGTCCCGGGGAGGTATTCCTGGTGCGATGTCCCGGGGAGGTATTCCCGGTGCGATGTCCCGGGGAGGTATTCCCAGTGTGATGTCCCGGGGAGAATCATAGAAATTTACAGCACAGGAGGCGGCCATTCGGCCCATCGTGTCCGAGCTATCCAAAGAGCTCTCCAGCCTAATCCCACTTTCCAGCTATTGGTCCGTAGCCCTGTAGGTTCCGGCACTTCAAGTGCACAGCCAAGTACTTTTTAAATGTGATGAGGGTTTCTGCCTCTACCACCCTTTCAGGCAGTGAGTTCCAGACCCCCACCACCCTCTTGGTGAAAAAAGTTATCCTCAACTCCCCTCTAATCGTTCCACCAACTGTGATGGCAGGATTGTTGTATGAGGAGAGATTGGGTCGATTAGGCCTGTATTCACTAGAGTTTAGAAGAATGAGAGGGGATCTCATTGAAACGTATAAAATTCTGACAAGGCTAGACAGACTGGATGCAGGGAGGATGTTTCCCTTGGCTGGGGGTTCTAGAACAAGGGGTATCAGTCTCAGGATACAGGGTAGGACATTTAGGACTGAGATGAGGAGAAATTTCTTCACTCAGAGAGTGGTGAACCTGTGGAATTCTCTACCACAGAAGGCTGTGCAGGCCAAGTCACTGAATATATTTAAGGAGATAGATAGATTTCTAGACGCAAAAGGCGTCAAGGAGTATGGGGAGAGAGCGGGAATATGGTATTGTGATAGAGGATCAGCCATGATCATATTGAATGGCGGAGCAGGCTCGAAGGGCCGAATGGCCTACTCCTGCTCCTATTTTTCTATGTTTCTACTTTAAATCTATGCCCCCTGGTTACTGACCTCTCTGCTGGGGGAAACAGGCCCTTCCTATCCACTCTATCTAAACCCATCATTTTATACAGCTCAATTAAGTCTCCCCTCAGCCTCCTCTGTTCCAAAGAACACAGCCCCAGCCTATCCGATCTTTCCTCATAGCTAAAATTCTCCAGTCCTGCCAACATTCTCGTAAATCTCCTCTGTACCCTCTCCAGTGCAATCACGTCTTTCCTGTAATGTGGTGACCAGAACTGCACGCAGTACTCTAGCTGAGGCCTAACTAGTGTTTTATACAATTCAAGCATAACCTCCCTGCTCTTATATTCTATGCCTCGGCTAATAAAGGAAAGTATCCCGTGTGCCTTCTTAATCGCTTTATCTACCTGTCCTGCTAACTTCAGGGATCTGTGGACATAGATACATAGATACATAGAAGATAGGAGCAGGAGTAGGCCATTCGGCCCTTCGTGCCTGCTCCGCCATTTAATGAGATCATGGCTGATCCTTTAATTCAGTATCCCGTCCCCGCCTTCTCTCCGTAACCCTTAACCCCTTTTGCCCGTAGAAATATATCTAATTCCCTCTTAAATATATTTAATGAGTTGGCGTACACTGCCCTCTGTGGCAATGAGTTCCACAGGTTCACCACTCTCTGAGTGAAGAAATTCCCCCTCATCTCTGTCCTAAATGGTTTAGCCCTTATCCTTAAATTATGTCCTCTAGTTCTGTTCTCACCCGCCAAGGGAAACATTCCTTCTGCATCCAGTCTGTCTAGACCTGTCAGAATTTTATACACTTCTATGAGGTCCCCTCTCAATCTTCTAAACTCCAGTGTGTACATCCCTAAACTACATAGTCTCTCCTCATAGGTCATTCCCGCCATTCCTGGTATCAGCCTGGTGAATCGCCGCTGCACCCCCTCCATGGCAAGAACATCCTTCCTCAGATGAGGCGACCAAAACTGTACACAGTACTCGAGGTGTGGTCTCACCAGTGCCCTGTACAGCTGCAGCAAGGTATCCCTGTTCCTGTATTCTAACCCTTTTGCTATGAAGGCCAGCATACCGTTTGCCTTCTTGACCGCCTGTTGCACCTGCATGCTCGCCTTCAGTGACTGGTGTACAAGAACACCCAGGTCTCTCTGTACTTCCCCCTCTCCCAATCTATTGCCATTTAAATAATAATTTGCCCTCCCGTTCCTGCACCCAAGGTGGATAACTTCGCACTTGTCCACATTATAGTGCATCTGCCATTTATCCGCCCAATCGCCCAGTCTGTCCAAATCGCTCTGGAGCTTCCTGGTCTCTTCCTCTGAGCCCACCCCACCTCCTAGTTTAGTGTCGTCTGCAAATTTGGAAATGCTGCATCCGACTCCCTGATCCAGGTCATTAATGTAAATTGTGAACAGCTGGGGGCCCAGGACAGATCCCTGTGGTACCCCACTTGTTACTGCCTGCCATTCAGAAAATGAGCCGTTTATTCCAACTCTCTGTTTTCTATCTGACAGCCAGTTCCCTATCCACGCCAAAACTTTCCCCTTTATCCCATGAGCCTCAATTTTCCATGCTAATCTTTTATGTGGGACCTTATCGAAGGCCTTTTGGAAGTCCAGGTACACCACATCTACTGGCTCTCCCCCATCTATTCTACCAGTTACTCCCTCAAAAAATTCCAATAGATTAGTCAAGCACGATTTACCCTTTGTAAATCCATGTTGACTCTGTCCTATCCTGTCCCCATTTGCTAAGTGCTCCGCTATTTCATCCTTAATGATGGACTCCAGCATTTTGCCCACAACTGATGTAAGGCTTACAGGTCTGTAATTACCTGCTTTTTCCCTACCCCCCTTTTTGAATAGTGGGGTAACGTTAGCTACCCTCCAATCCATCGGCACTGTTCCCGAGTCTAATGAATTCTGAAAAATCATCCTTAGTGCATCCGCTATCTCTAGGGCCACCTCCTTCAGTACCCTAGGATGCATGTTATCCGGCCCTGGGGATTTGTCCACCTTCAATCCCTTTAGCTTCCTTAACACCATATCCTTAGAGATATTGATTTGCGTCAGTTCCTCCTTTGCCAATGTCCCTATTTTTCCCGATATCCCAGGGAGGTTTTTTGTGTCTTCCTTCGTAAAGACTGACCCAAAGTATGCATTTAGTTGATCTGCCATTTCCTTATTTCCCATTATATATTCCCCCGTATCTGACTGCAATGGACCAACTTTGGTTTTCACCAGTCTTTTCCTTTTGATATATTTATAAAAGCTTTTGGAGTTAGTTTTTATATTTTCCGCCAGCTTATTTTCGTAAGCTATTTTGCCCCTCTTGATCATGCCCTTTGCCCTCCTTTGCTCTATCTTAAACTGTTCCCAATCTTCCGCTCTGGCGCTTTTTTTGGCTATTTTATACGCCCTATCTTTGGATTTTATGCTGTCTCTAATTTCCCCTGTTATCCACGGTTGAGTCACCTTTTTAGATTTCCTTTTATGCCAGATTGGTATAAACAATTTTTGCAATTTTGTCATTCTATCTTTAAATGTTTGCCATTGTTTATCTACCTCCAGTCCTCTCAGGAACGTTGTCCAATCAGACCTACTCAGTTCCCGTCTCATGGCATCATAATTCCCCTTGTTTAAATTCAGGACCTTAGTCTCTGAGTCAATTTCTTCGCTCTCCATTTCGAGTGAGAAATCGATCATGTTATGATCGCTCTGACCCAAGGGTCCCCGTACAACAAGATTACTGATTAGTCCCTTCTCATTGCACAGTACCCAGTCCAATATAGCCTGTTCCCGAGTTGGTTCCTCGACATATTGATCCAGATAACCATCCCTTAAACACTCAAGGAATTCCTCCTCCTCATTATTTTTACTGATTAGGCTAGTCCAATCTATATGTAAGTTAAAGTCACCTATGATGACAGCTGTGCTCTTATTGCACGCTTCTCTAATTTCCCTCGTGATGCCCTCCCTAACCTCTATTTTACTATTTGGAGGCCTATATACCACTCCTATTAATGTTTTTCGCCCCTCGCTATTTCTTAGCTCCACCCATATAGATTCTGTATTAACTGAGTTAATATCCTTCCTTTCAATTGCATTTATCCCCTCTTTTACTAGCAATGCTACCCCTCCTCCCTTTCTTTTTTGTCGATCCTTCCTAAATACTGAATACCCCTGTATGTTAAGCTCCCAGCCCTGCTCACCCTGCAACCATGTTTCCGTAATCCCAATTAGATCATAATTATTAACCTCTATTTCCACAGCTAATTCATCTACCTTGTTCCTGACATAAGAAATAGGAGCAGAAGGAGCAGAAGTCGGCCATTTGGCCCCGCTCCGCCATTCTATAAGATCATATCTGATCTGGGTCTCAACGCCACTTCCCCGCCCGCTCCCCACAACCCTTGACTCCCCTATCGCCCAAAAATCTGTCTATCTCCACCTTAAATATATTCAATGACCCAGCCTCCACAGCTCTCCGGGGCAGAGAATGCCAAAGACTCACCACCCTCAGAGAAGAAATTCCTCATTTCCAGTCCAAATGGGTGCCCCTTTATTCTGAAACCATGCCCCCAGTTCCAGACTCCCCCAAGGGGAAACATCCTCTCCGCATCCACCCTGTCGAGCCCCCTCAGAATCCCACATGCCTCAATAAGATCCCCTCTCATTCCTTGAAACTCCAACGAGCATAGACCCAGGGAGGTATTCCCGGTGTGATGTCCCGGGGAGGTATTCCCGGTGTGATGTCCCGGGGAGGTATTCCCAGTGCGATGTCCCGGGGCGGTATTCCCGGTGCGATGTCCCGGGGAGGTACTCCCGGTGCGATGTCCCGGGGAGGTATTCCCGGTGTGATGTCCCAGGGAGGTATTCCCGGTGTGATGTCCCGGGGAGGTACTCCCGGTGCGATGACCCAGGGCGGTATTCCCGGTGTGATATCCCAGGGAGATACTCCCGGTGCGATGCCCCAGGGAGGTATTCCCGGTGATGGCACTAACAATAGATGTGGGAGTGTCTATGGATGTTGTCTATATGGATTTCCAGAAGGCATTCGATAAGATTCCACACAAGCAATTATTAGCAAAAGGAAGCGCGTATGGAATTGGAAGTATCCTTTTGACTTGGATTGGTAATTGATTGAGATAAGAGAGAGAGTCGGGAGAAAGGGAGCACAAGAATTAGGAGCAGGAGTCGGCCACACGGCCCCTCGAGCCTGCTCCGCCATTCAATAAGATCATGGCTGATCTTCGAACTCAACTCCACGTTCCCACTCGCCCAAAAAGGAAGCAAAGGGTATGGCTGAGGTATTAAATGAGTACTTTGCATCAGTCTTCACCAAGGAAGAGGATGCTGCCATCAACATAGTGAAGGAGGTGGTAGTGGAGACACTTGATAGGATAAAAATTGATAAAGAAGATGTATTAGAAAGGCTGCCTGAACATAAAGTAAATAAATCACCAGGAGCGGATGGGATGCATCCTAGGATGCTGAGGAAATTGAGGGCAGAAATCGTGGAGGTACTGGCCATAATATTCCAATCCTCCTTAGATACCGGGGTGGTGCCAGAGGACTGGAGAATTGCAAATGTTACACCATTGTTCAAAAAAGGGTGTAAAGATAAACCCAGCAACGTCGGTAATGGGGAAGCTTTTAGAAACAGTAATCAGGTATAAAATTAACAGTCACTTGGATAGGTGTGGGTTAATTAAGGAAAACCAGCACAGATTTGTCAAAGGTAAATCGTGTTTAACCAACCTGAGTTTTTTGATGAGGTAACAGAGAGGGTCGATGAGGGCAATGCGGTTGACGTAATGTACGTGGATTTCCAAAAGACGTTCGACAAAGTGCCACATAATAGGCTTACCAGCAACGTTGAAGCCCATGGAATAAAAGGGACAGTGGCAGCATGGATACAAAATTGGCTAAGTGACAGGAAACAGAGAGTAGTGGTGAACGGTTGGTTTGGACTGGAGGAAGATATACAGTGGTGTTCCCCAGGGGTCGGTTCCAGGACCACTGCTTTTCTTGATACAGGTTGAGCGTCCTGAATCCGGCAACCTCGGGACCGAGGCTGAGCCGGTTTTGGTGTTTTTCCAGACTTCGGAACGTGTTTCTGATGTCCGGAAATATCGCAACCTGGGCTCGGGCGTTTCCGGACTTCGGACATCAGAAACACGTTGCGAGTCCGGAAATGCCTGGGCCACTCTGCGTAGCGCTGACGTGTTTCTCCGCCCCTCCCCTTCTGTTAAAGGGGACGGACGCTGCGAGCTCTGCAGAGCATCCGATGGCCCACGCTAGGCCACCAGGGCGGTGTGGTGCCGTAGCCGCAGCCTGGTGGAAACACTTAGTGGAGCTGTGCAGATTAAGGAGGATAAAACACACTAAAGTTTTATTGCATCACTCGCATTTTTCAAAAAAAGACAACAAAAGTTAATGGCTTTTTGAAGTACAGGTTGAGTGTCCAAAATCCGGAGTTCCGGATGACCCTGCCACCAATTGTCCCGGAGTCCGGATTCCCAACCTGTATATATTAATGACTTGGATGTGGGTGCACAGGGCACAATTTCAAAATCTGCAGATGACACAAAACTTGGAAGTATAGTGAACAGTGAGGAGGAGAGTGATAGACTTCAGGAAGACAGGCTGGTGAAATGGGCGGACACGTGGCAGATGAAATTTAATGCAGAATAGTGTGAAGTGATACATTTTGGTAGAAAGGATGAGGAGAGGACATATAAACTGAAAGGTACAATCCTAAAGGGGGTGCACAAACAGAGAGACCTGGGGGTATGTGCACAAATCATTGAAGGTGGCAGGGCAGTTTGAAAAAGCAGCTAAAAAGACTTACGGGATCCTGGGCTTCATAAGTAGAGGTATAGAGTACAAAAGTGTGGAAATTATGATGAACCTTTATAAAACACTGGTTCGGCCCCAACTGGAGTATTGTGTCCAATTCTGGGCACCGCACTTTAGGAAGGATGTGAAGGCCTTAGAGAGGGTGCAGAAAAGATTGTTGAGAATAATTCCAGGGATGAGGGACTTCAGTTACGTTGATAGACTGGAGAAGCTGGGGTTGTTCTCCTTGGAGCAGAGAAGATTGAGAGGAGATTTGATCGAGGTGTTCAAAATCATGAGGGGTCTGGACAGAGTAGATAGAAACTGTTCCCATTGGCGGAAGGGTCGAGAACCAGAGGACACAGATTTAAGGTGATTGGTAAAAGAACCAAAGGCGACATAAGAGAAAACTTTTTTACGCAGCGAGTGGTTGTGATCTGGAATGCGCTGCCTGAAAGGGTGGTGGAGGCAGATTCAATCTTATCTTTCAAAAGGGAGTTGGATAAATATCTGAAGGAAAATAATTTGCAGGGCTACGGGGAAAGGGCGGGGGAGTGGGACTAGCTGAGAGCCAGTACGGGCTCAACAGGCCAAATGGCCTCCTTCCGTGGTGTAACCATTCTAAAAAGCTGTTGAGGTTGGGGGGTCAATTGAAAATGTCAAAACTCAGCTATATTTTGGTTGGTCAGGGATATGGAGCAAAGGCAGGTAGATGGAGTTGAGGTACAGGTTAGCCATGACCTACGTGAATGGCAGAACAGGCTCAAGGGGCTGAATGGCCATATCCTGTTCCCTATATATTCCCAGTGAGATGTATTGCAGTTTATGGAATCTTGCTGCAGGATTATACAGGGATGCTACAACTGTCCTGTGATTTAGGTTGTTGAAGCTGAGGGACTGACTGTGAGCTCCTGTGGGCATAGATAGGAACTGGGCTCTGGGTTAACACAGTTGTGAGGAGGAAGAGATGTCACTGGCAGGTTATTGCCGACTCTGCCCCTCAGTCACTGCCCACAAAGGTGCTGTACTTTTTCTTCGGATTGTCTCCCCTTTATTTCACCTGCCACAGTTGGTCACTCAGCCCTGTACGCCTGACCTACATTGGTTCCCGGTTAAGCAATGCCTCGATTTTAAAATTCTCATCCGCTTTCAAATCCCTCCATGGCCTCGCCCCTCCCTATCTCTGTAACCTCCTCCAGCCCTACAATGCTCCGAAATCTCTGTGCTCCTCCAATTCTGGCCTCTTGAGCATCCCCAATTTTCATCGCTTCACCATTGGCGGCCGTGCCTTCAGCTGCCTGGGCCCCGAGCTCTGGAATTCCCTTCCAAAACCGCTCTTTCCTCCTTTAAGACGCTCCTTAAAACCTACCTCTTTGACCAAGCTTTTGGTCACCTGTCCTAATATGTGGCTCGGTGTCAAATTTTGCTTATTGCTCCTGTGAAGCACCATGGGACTTTTTACTACATTAAAGGCACTGCCAATTATAGAGAAAAAAACAAGTCAGCTTGGTAGGCAGGGCAAATATATAAGGGCAGGGCTGGATGGCATCTATTTTAATGCAAGGAGTCTTGCAAATAAGGTGGATGAACTGAAGGTGTTGATAAACACATGGGAGTATGATATTGTTGCTATCACGGAGACATGGTTGAGGGAGGGGCAAGACTGGCAGCTCAATATTCCGGGGTACAGAATCTTCAGGCGAGACAGAGGGGGAGGTAAAAGGAGGGGGTGTCGCAATATTAATTAAGGACTCAATTACTGCAGTAAGGAGGGATGATATATTAGCAGGTTCCTCTAATGAGGCCATATGGGTGGAGCTTAAAAACAAAAAGGGGGCAAGCACTTTGCTGGGAGTGTACTATAGGCCTCCAAACAGTCAGGGGGAGATAGAGGAACAGATATGTAGGCAAATCTCAGAGAAATGTGCAAATAATAGGGTAATAATAATGGGGGATTTCAACTTCCCCAATATTAACTGGGATAGTCAAAGTGTGAAAGGCTCAGAGGGTGTAGAATTCTTAAAGTGCATCCAGGAGAGCTTTTTGAGCCAGCATGTAGAAAGTCCTACAAGAGAGGGGGCGGTACTGGACCTAATTAGTCAAAGGGTAAATCGTGTTTGACTAATCTGCTGGAATTTTTTGAGGAAGTAACTGGTAAAATAGATGGGGGAGAGCCAGTGGATGTGGTGTACCTTGACTTCCAGAAAGCCTTCGATAAGGTTCCACACAAAAGATTGTCATGCAAAATTAAGGCTCATGGGATTGGGGGCAAAGTATTAACGTGGATAGAGAACTGGCTGGCGGATAGAAAACAGAGAGTTGGAATAAACGGCTCGTTTTCAGAGTGGCAGGCAGTGACCAGCGGGGTGCCGCAAGGATCTGTCCTGGGACCCCAGCTGTTCACAATATATATAAATGATCTGGATCAGGGAATTGGATGCAATATTTCCAAATTCGCTGACGACACTAAACTAGGAGGAGGGGTGGGCTCTGATGAGGATGTCAGGAGGCTACAGTGCGATTTGGACAGGTTGGGGGAATGGGCGGATACGTGGCAGATGCACTATAATGTGGATAAATGCGAGGTTATCCACTTTGGGGGTAAAAACAGGAGGGTAGATTATTATCTAAATGGCAATAGATTGGGAGATGGGGAAGTGCAGAGGGACCTGGGTGTTCTTGTGCACCAGTCACTGAAGGAGAGCATGCAGGTGCAACAGGCGATTAAGAAGGCAAATGGTATGTTGGCCTTCATATCAAGGGGGTTCGAGTATAGGAATAGGGATACCTTACTACAGCTGTACAAGGTGCTGGTGAGACCGCATCTGGAGTATTGTGTACAGTTTTGGTCGCCCCATCTGCGGAAGGATGTTCTTGCCATGGAAAGAGTGCAACGGCGATTCACCAGGCTGATACCTGGAATGGCGGGAATGACCTACGAAGAGAGATTAAATAGTTTGGGCTTGTACTCACTGGAGTTTAGAAGATTGAGAGGGGATCTCATCGAAACATATAAAATTATGGCAGGCCTGGACAGGCTGAATTCAGAGAGAATGTTTCCAATGGCCAGGGAGCACAGAACCAGGGGCCACAGTCTAAAAATAGCGGGCAAATCATTTAAAACAGAGATGAGGAAGAATTTCTTCACTCAAAGAGTGGTGAGCCTGTGGAATTCCCTGCCACAGAGGGCTGTGAAGGCTAATTCAATAAATATTTTCAAGAGAGAATTGGATATATTTCTGAAGGCTAAGGGGATTAAGGGTTACGGAGAAAAGGCGGGGACGGGGTACTGAACTGGTAAGATCAGCTATGATCTCAGACGAGGATCAGCCATGATCTCATTGAATGGCGGAGCAGGCTCGAAGGGCCGAATGGCCTACTCCTGTTCCTATCTCTATGTTACTCTATGTTACTAATTCTAGGGAATGTGGCCGGCCAAGTGGAAAAAGTGCTAGTAGGTGAGCACTTTGGTGACAGTGACCATAATATGGTGAGATTTAAGGTGGTCATGGAAAAGGACAGGGATGGGCCGGAAATAAAGGTTCTAAATTGGGGGAAGGCCGATTTTAATAGGATAAGGCAGGATCTGGCCAAAATGGACTGGGATCAGCTACTTGTAGGAAAATCCGCATCGGAGCAATGGGAGGCTTTCAGAAGGGAGATTGAGATCATACAATGGCAACATGTTCCCGTAAAGGTCAAGGGTGGTTCCAAAAACCACAGGGAACCTTGGATGTCAGGGGACATACGAGAATGGATTAGGAAAAAAAGGAGGGCTTTTGGCAGATACAAAAGGCTAAAGACGGAGGAAGCCCTAGAGGAGTACAAAAAGTGCAGGGGGATACTTAAAAAAGAAATTAGGAGATCAAGGAGGGGCCATGAAATAACACTGGCGAGCAAAATAAAGGAAAATCCGAAGATGTTTTATAAGTATATTAAGGGTAAGAGGATAACTAGGGAAAAAATAGGGCCCATTAGGGACAAAAGTGGCAATGTGTGTGTGGAGCCGGAAGATGTAGGAGGGGTTTTAAATGAATTTTTTGCATCTGTTTTCACTATGGAGGACGATGTAGACATAGAAATAGGGCGGGGGGACTGTGATATGCTCGAACATATTAACATCGAGAGGGAGGAGGTATTGGCGGTTTTAGCAGGCTTAAAAATGGATAAATCCCCAGCCCCGGATGAAATGTATCCCAGGCTGCTGTGTGAGGCAAAGGAAGAGATTGCGGGGGCTCTAACACATATATTCAGGACCTCTCTGGCCACAGGGGATGTGCCAGAGGACTGGAGAACCGCTAATGTAGTACCATTATTCAAGAAGGGAAGTAGGGAAAAACCGGGGAACTACAGGCCAGTGAGCCTAACATCAGTGGTAGGAAAATTATTGGAAAAAATTCTGAGGGACAAAATTAGTCTCCACTTGGAGAGACAAGGATTAATCAGGGATAGTCAACATGGCTTTGTCAAGGGAAGATCATGTCTGACTAATTTGATTGAATTTTTTGAGGGGGTGACTAGGTGTGTGGATGAGGGTAACGCAGTGGATGTGGTATACATGGATTTCAGTAAGGCCTTCGATAAAGTCCCGCACAGGAGACTGGTCAAGAAGGTAAGAGCCCATGGAATCCAGGGTGCCTTGGCACATTGGATACAAAACTGGCTTAGTGGCAGAAGGCAGAGGGTGATGGTCGAAGGTTGTTTTTGTGACTGGAAGCCTGTGGCCAGTGGGGTGCCACAGGGATCGGTGCTGGGTCCCTTGCTGTTTGTGGTCTACATTAATGACTTGGATATGAATGTAAAAGGTATGATCAGTAAGTTCGCGGATGATACAAAAATTGGTACGGTGGTAAATAGCGAGGAGGGTAGCCTCAGTCTGCAGGACGATATAGATGGGTTGGTCAGATGGGCGGAACAGTGGCAAATGGAATTTAACCCGGAAAAGTGCTAAGTGATGCACTTTGGGGGGACTAACAAGGCAAGGGAATACACAATGAATGGTAAGACCCTAAGCAAGACGGAGGGGCAGAGGGATCTGGGTGTGCAAGTACACAGATCCCTGAAGGCGGCGGAACAGGTGGATAAGGTGGTAAAAAAGGCATATGGGATACTTGCCTTCATTAGCTGAGGCATAGAATATAAGAGCAAGGAGGTTATGATGGAGCTGTATAAAACACTGGTTAGGCCACAGCTGGAATACTGCAGTTCTGGTCGCCACACTGCAGGAAGGATGTGATCGCGTTAGAGAGGGTGCAGAGGAGATTTACCAGGATGTTACCAGGGCTGGAGCGCTTCAGCTATGAAGAAAGACTGGGCAGATTGGGTTTGTTTTCCTTGGAGCAGAGGAGGCTGAGGGGGGACATGATTGAGGTGTACAAAATTATGAGGGGCATAGATAGGATGGATACTGAGGAGCTTTTTCCCTTAGTAGAAGGGTCAATAACTAGGGGGCATAGATTCAAGGTAAAGGGCGGGAGGTTTAGAGGGGATTTGAGAAAGAACTTTTTCACCCAGAGGGTGGTTGGAGTCTGGAACTCATTGCCTGAAAGGGTTGTGGAGGCAGGAACCCTCACAACATTTAAGAAGCATTTGGATGAGCACTTGAAATGCCATAACATACAAGGCTACGGACCAAATGCTGGAATATGGGATTAGATTAGACAGGGCTTGATGGCCAGCACGGACACGATGGGCCGAAGGGCCTCTATCCGTGCTGTATAACTCTATGACTGTATAAATGCAAGTTGTTGTTGTTGAGTCAGAAGGTTACGGGTTCAAGAACACACTCCGGGACTTGAGCACACAATCTAGGATACTACAGAGGGAGTGCTGCACTATCAGAAGTGCCGAATTTCGGAAGTGGTTAGGTGGGTGTTAAAGATCCCCTGAAACTATTGGAAGAGGAGCAGGGGAGTTCTAGAAACATAGAAGATAGGAGGAGTAGGCCATTCGGCCCCTCGAGCCTGCTCCACCATTCAATGAGATCATGGCTGATCATCCAAATTCAGTACCCTGTCCCTGCCTTCTCCCCATATCCCTTGATCCCTTTAGCCTTAAGAAATATATCCAACTCCTTCTTGAATATATTTAATGAATTGGCCTCTACTGCCTTCTGTGGTAGAGAATTCCACAGATTCACCACTCTCTGGGTGAAGAAATTCCTCCTCATCTCAGTCCTAAATGGCTTACCCCTTATCTTTAGACTGTGACCCCTGGTTCTGGACTCCCCCGCCATCGAGAATATCCTTCCTGCATCTAGTCTGTTTAGTCCTGTTAGAATTTTATAAGTTTCAATGAGATCCTCACTCATTCTTCTAAACTCCAGCGAGTATAAGCCCAATCGACCCAATCTCTCTTCATACGTCATTCCTGCCATCCCAGGTATCAGCCTGGTGAATCTTCGCTGCACTCCCTCCATGGCAAGAACATCCTTCCTCAGATAAGGCGACCAAAACTGCACACAATACTCAAGGTGTGGTCTCACCAAGGCCCTGTACAACTGCAGCAAGACATCCTCTCACTATGAAGGCCAACATACCATTTGCCTTCTTAACCGCCTGCTGCACCTGCATGCTTACCTTTAGCGACTGGTGCACAAGGACACCCAGGTCTCGTTGCACTTCCCCTTCTCCCAATCTATTGCCGTTCAGATAATAATCTGCCTTCCTGTTTTTGCCACCGAAGTGGATAACCTCGCATTTATCCACATTATACTGCATTTGCCATGCATCTGTCCAATCACCCAACCTGTCCAAATCATACTGGAGTTTCTCTGCATCCTCCTCACAGCACACACGCCCACCCAGCTTTGTGTCGTTTGCAAACTTGAAGATATTACATCTAGTTCCCTCGTCTAGATCATTAATATATATTGTGAATAGCTGGGGTCCTAGGACCGATCCCTGCGGTACCCCACTAGTCACTGCCTGCCACTCGGAAAAAAGACCCGTTTATTCCAACTCTTTGCTTCCTGTCTGCCAACCAGTTCTCTATCCAAGTCAGTACCTTGCCCCCAATCCCATGTGCCTTAACTTTGCACGCTAATCTCTTATGCAGGACCTTATTGAAAGCCTTCTGAAAGTCCAAATACACCACATCCACTGGTTCTCCCTTATCTATTCTACCAGTTACATCCTCAAAAAATTCCAGTGGATTAGTCAAGCACGATTTACCTTTTGTAAATCCATGTTGACTTTGTCCGATCCTGTCACTGTTTTCCAAATGCTCTGCTATTACATCTTTTATAATGGACTCCAGCATTTTCCCCACTACCGATGTCAGGCTTACCGGTCTATAATTCCCCGTTTTCTCTCTACCACCTTTTTTGAAAAGTGGGGTAACATTAGCGACCCTCCAATCCATGGGAACCGTTTCAGAATCTATAGAATTTTGGAAGATGACCAGCAATGCATCTACTATTTCTAGGGCCACTTCCTTAAGTACCCTATGTCCTGGACAGCAGATAACTGTTTGTGGGATCTTGTACTTCAACCACCACCACCTCCAAGTCACACACCATCCTGACTTAGAAGTATATCGACGATCCTTCATTGTCACTGGGTCAAAATCCTGGAACTCCCTACCTAACAGCACTGTGGGAGTACCTTCACCACACGGACTGCAACGGTTCAAGGCGGCGGCTCACTACCACCTTCTCGAGGGCAATTAGGGATGGGCAATAAATGCCGGCCTTGCCAGCGACGCCCACATTCCATAAACAAATTTTTAAAAAGTGACTGATTGTACGTGGAGCGTTTCAAGATGTTTCAGTGATGTACGAAGATACGGTATAAATTAGAAATCTGTCTCTCTTCTAATGCAAAGTCCATAAAGTTATATTTTCAATAAAACAGCAGTGACTTGTAAGAAGAAATTGGAAATACATATGTTAGATAAATTACATAAACGATTATCACGTTCCATTTGAGTAATGCTGCCGAGCCCAGGGACTCGACAATAGTGAGTTTAGGATCCAGCAGGTGGCACCAGCGGGTAGGCAGGTTGGTGAAACATCGCACAGGTCGCAGCACAGGATAAGGAGGCAGGCACAAGGTCTCCAGATTTCCCACACATATACCAGTGATATCAGGACGTAAACAGCAAGGGCCCAGGCACAGGGATTGTTTGGAGTAACGCCACGGCCGTGGATAAATGGGAGACTCCCCCCCAGTCCAGCCTTGGTCTGATCCAGAGCTTCGAACTGCCAGGGGCTCCTCTCACTGATGAGGGGACAGGGAGGAGCAGTGGGTTAGACACTGACCCCTCACCCTCTGGAACCTGGGGTAAAATCCTGCCCCAGGCAGGCGGGGTGAAGGTCATATCTGCTGGTTGCTGGGACAGAGGAGGTTTGATAATGTTTATGAGTAGAGTTGCAGGCAGAGCCAGGAGGTTAGGCGAATGCGGTGAGGGATGGCTGGAAATGGCCTTTTACAACACCATACACTGTCAATGATGAAAGCAGGAACCAAGTCCCTGCACCAGTCCCACCCCAGAGAGCCAGAGTGAGACACACACAGAGACAGAGAGACACACAGAGACACAGTGAGACAGAGAGAGACACAGAGACAGAGAGAGACACAGAGACAGAGAGACACACACACACAGACAGAGTGACACACAGAGACAGAGAGACACACACACACAGAGACAGAGAGACACACAGAGACAGAGTGAGACAGAGACACACACACACAGAGACAGACACACACACAGAGACAGAGTGAGACAGACAGAGTGAGACACAGAGACAGAGAGAGCCAGAGAGAGACACACAGAGACAGAGAGACACACAGAGACAGAGTGAGACAGAGAGAGACACACACACAGAGACAGAGTGAGACACACACACAGAGACAGTGAGACAGAGACAGAGAGAGACACACACACAGAGACAGAGTGAGACAGAGAGAGACACACACAGAGAGAGTGAGACAGAGAGAGACACACACACAGAGACAGAGTGAGACAGAGACAGAGAGAGACACACACACAGAGTGAGACAGAGAGAGACACACACACAGAGAGAGACAGAGAGAGACACACACACAGAGAGAGACACACACAGAGACAGAGACAGAGAGAGACACACACACAGAGACAGAGTGAGACAGAGAGAGACACACACAGAGACAGAGTGAGACAGAGAGACACACATAGAGACAGAGAGAAAGAGAAAGAGAGAGACACACACGCAGAGCCAGAGTGAGCCAGAGAGAGAGAGAGCGAGATAGAGAGAGCGAGCAAGAGAGGGAGGGAACGGGAGAGACAGAGAGAGGAAAAGGGAGACAGAGAGAGGAAAAGGGCGAGACAGAGTGCCCGTGCACCAGTCCCACAGAGAGACAGTCAGTGCACCTGCACCAACCCCACCCTGGAGAGCCACACATAGACAGTGCCTCACAACCCCAGGAGGTTAGATGATAGAAGTGGGAGTGTTTTATAGATCGGAAGCTCCTGATCTTGGGTGGTGAGGGGCAGGAGGGGAGATGTTCAGGTGTGAGCACTCCACTGTCAATAACTTAACCAGCAAGCTGGTCTGAAAGAGAAGGCAGCACATTGCACGGAGCCACTCCAGACACAATGCTTTGATGTTCGAGTGTGTGCAGCATGGGGTTTAAACTGTGTGCTGACGGGACGTGGCTGATCCCGGGAGTGGGAGAGGGAAGGTTACAGCATGCGGGAGGTGATCCGCTAACTAAGGTGGGGGCTGGTCACGCTCTGTGATTGGGATCGGTCACGATTGGCCGGTGGGGACTCCGATTATCATCAGTCAACACAAACCGCATGCTGACTTTTCAGCGGGAGTCACTGGACAGTGATCTGGAGCAGGAACCCGGGCTGATTTTCCCTCTCTCTAACCCAGGGGTCACTGGACAGTGATCTGGAGCAGGAACCCGGGCTGATTTTCCCTCTCTCTAACCCAGGGGGTCACTGGACAGTGATCAGGAGCAGGAACCCGGGCTGATTTTCCCTCTCTCTAACCCAGGGGGTCACTGGACAGTGATCAGGAGCAGGAACCCTGGCTGATTTCCCCCTCTCTCTCTAACCCAGGGGTCACTGGGCAGTGATCAGGAGCAGGAACCCTGGCTGATTTCCCCTCTCTCTAACCCAGGGGTCACTGGACAGTGGTCAGGAGCAGGAACCCTGGCTGATTTTCCCTCTCTGTAACCCAGGGGTCACTGGACAGTGATCAGGAGCAGGAACCCTGGCTGATTTCCTCTCTCTAACCCAGGGGTCACTGGACAGTGATCAGGAGCAGGAACCCTGGCTGATTTCCCCTCTCTCTCTAACCCAGGGGTCACTGGACAGTGATCAGGAGCAGGAACCCGGGCTGATTTCTACTCTCTCTAACCACGGTGGCATACTGGTTAGCACTGTTGCCTCACAGCGCCAGGGACCCGGGTTCAATCTGGCCTCGGGCGACTGTCTGTGTGGAGTTTGCACATTCTCCCAGTATCTGCGTGGGTTTCCTCCGGGTGCTCCGGTTTCCTCCCACAGTCCAAAGATGTGCAGGTTAGGTTGATTTGGCTATGATAAATTGACCCTTAGTGTTAGGGGATTAAATACGTGGGGTTACGGGGATCGGGTGGGATATGTGTCGGTGCAGGCTCGATGGGCCGAAATGGCCTCTATCTACACTGTAGATTCTGTGATAACCCAGGGGTCACTGGGCAGTGATCAGGAGCAGGAACCCTGGCTGATTTCCCCTCTCTCTCTAACTCAGGGGTCAGCCTCCCAATCGCCAGCGGGGCTGAGATGAGCTACCTCACCTCAGCACCAGCCAGTGTTGGAACCGGGGCCATTCTTGGCCCCTTATCACACCGAGGAGTCTATGTACCCATTCAGCCAACAGGCTTATCTTCAATGTGATTTTAAGCCTCTTCGACCCTCCCCTGTACCCAGACTGGGTGATGGTGAAGACTGTGTACTGCAGGGGTTAGCAAAGCTCTGGTTGTATAAAACAGGCAGTGAGGAAAGGCCGCAACACACACACTCAATGTAAACAAACAAAGGGAGACAGTAACAGGTTTCAGAAACTCCCAGGTCTCGAGACCAGGAGCAGTGGGAGTCCTCACTGTGGGATAGTCCTGCATAGGCTGTGTGTAGGTTACTGGAAGCTGTAAGGCTGATGGGTTGGGGTAAAGGGGGAAATTCCCCTCTCGCCCCTTTCTCTACTTGTCTTGCATCTTCTCCATTATCGGCACAATCATGTCGAACTTTGGTCTTTTGGCCGGATCCTCGTTCATGCAGATCTTCATCAGCTTGCAGATGTGAGGGGAGATCCCAGGGGGGATGGTGGGACGCAGGCCTTCTAGGGACACCTGCAAAATCACACACCCTACTGTTAAAACCTTCAAACACTCTTTATTTAATATACCTTAACATCTCATCTGAAAGACAGCACCTCCGAAAATGCAGCGCTCCCTCAGTACTGCTCCTCCGACGGTGCATCGCTCACTCAGTACTGCCCCTCCGCCAGTGCGGGGCTCCCTCAGTACTGCCCCTCCGACAGTGCATCGCTCACTCAGTACTGCCCCTCCGACAGTGCATCGCTCACTCAGTACTGCCCCTCCGACAGTGCGGGGCTCCCTCAGTACTGCCCCTCTGACAGTGCATCGCTCACTCAGTACTGCCCCTCCGACAGTGCAGCGCTCCCTCAGTACTGCCCCTCCGACAGTGCGGCCCTCCTTCAGTACTGCCCCTCCGACAGTGCGGCGCTCCCTCAGTGCTGCCCCTCCGACAGTGCGGCGCTCCCTCAGTGCTGCCCCTCCGACAGTGCGGCGCTCCCTCAGTACTGCCCCTCCGACAGTGCGGCGCTCCCTCAGTACTGCCCCTCCGACAGTGCCGCGCTCCCTCAGTACTGCCCCTCCGACAGTGCCGCGCTCCCTCAGTACTGCCCCTCCGACAGTGCGGCGCTCCCTCAGTACTGCCCCTCCGACAGTGCGGCGCTCCCTCAGTACTGCCCCTCCGACAGTGCGGCGCTCCCTCAGTACTGCCCCTCCGACAGTGCAGCGCGTCCTCAGTACTGCCCCTCCGACAGTGCGGCCCTCCCTCAGTACTGCCCCTCCGACAGTGCGGCGCGCCCTCAGTACTGCCCCTCCGACACTACGGCACTCCCTCAGTACTGCCCCTCCGACACTCCCTCAGTACTGCCCCTCCGACAGTGCAGCGCTCCCTCAGTACTGCACTGCGAGTGTGGGCCTGGATTATGTGCTCAAGACTCTGGAGTGGGGACTTGAGCCCACGGCCTTGTGCCTCAAAGGCTAGAGTGCTGCCCACTGAGCCACAGCTGACACCGTATCATTTTAAACACCTCGAGCAGGTCACCCCTCAGCCTTCTATACTCGAGGGAATACAAGCCAAGTTTATGGAACCTGTCCTCATAATTTAAGCCTTTGAGTCCTGGTATCGTTCTGGTGAATGTGGTGAAGCAGGTGTCGGATTAGATTCAGTCATTAACACTAATACAATTAGCCAGGAGTCGGAACAACAGACAAATGTAACCCTCGTGTACAAACAGGAGTGAGATTTACAAGGACCATCTATTTCCTGCCCCGAGAGTCGATGCAGCACGCCCAGGTAACACTTGGCAGTGTTGTGTGGGCGGAGGGGTGGGTGCAGGGAATGACATGCCTTTCCCCAGGAGATGCACCAAACTCACCTTCATTCCGATCTCCATGTTGGAGAGATCAGCAAAGGGTACCTCGCGGGTGACCAGTTCCCACAGGAGAATGGCGAAGCTCCACATGTCCGACGACCTCCGGTTAATCTCCTCCGGCTTTTTCTGAAGAGCTGTGTTCAGAAAAGGGAAAGTTAACCAGGAGCTGCTGGATTATAATTAATATTAACCGATCTTCAAAAAAACCACAGCAAGACAATTCAACCCGTTACAGTGCGGCACTAGATCGCAGGGTTACGTAGCTGTATTTTAACATTGACATTAAATAGGGGCAGAGAGAGAGGGGGGACGGAGGTAAGGAGGGGCTTGGTGAGGGTGAAGTGGTGCAGTATTAATGGTTCACCATGTGATACCCAAAGCACAGAGTCAATACTGATCCCGGACATCAAATCCGGATATCCGACAGTGAGTCTAATCCGGATATCCGACAGTGAGTCTAATCCGGATAGCCGACAGTGTGTCTAATCCGGATATCTGGCCACAGACTGAGCATATTTCTACTCCCACGTGTATGGCTGTGGGTCGGGTGACAGGACCCTCGCGGTGTGCAGTATGGCTGTGGGTCGGGTGACAGGACCCTCGTGGTGTGCAGTATGGCTGTGGGGCGGGTGAAGGAAGCTCGCGGTGTGCAGTATGGCAGTGGGGTCGGGTGAAGGAAGCTCGCGGTGTGCAGTATGGCTGTGGGTCGGGTGAAGGAAGCTCGCAGTGTGCAGTATGGCTGTGGGTCGGGGGAAGGAAGCTCGCGGTGTGCAGTATGGCTGTGGGTCGGGTGACGGGAAGCTCGCGGTGTGCAGTATGGCTGTGGGGCGGGTGAAGGAAGCTCGCGGTGTGCAGTATGGCTGTGGGTCGGGTGACAGGACCCTCGTGGTGTGCAGTATGGCTGTGGGTCGGGTGAAGGAAGCTCGCGGTGTGCAGTATGGCTGTAGATCGGGTGATGGAACCCTCGCGGTGTGCAGTATGGCTGTGGGTCGGGTGACGCGAAGCTCGCGGTGTGCAGTATGGCTGTGGGTCGAGTGTCCGGAAGCTCGTGGTGTGCAGTATGGCTGTGGGTCGAGTGACGGGAAGCTCGCGGTGTGCAGTATGGCTGTGGGTCGAGTGTCCGGAAGCTCGCGGTGTGCAGTATGGCTGTGGGTCGAGTGACGGGAAGCTCGCGGTGTGCAGTATGGCTGTGGGTCGAGTGATGGGAAGCTCGCGGTGTGCAGTATGGCTGTGGGTCGGGTGACGGGAAGCTCGCAGTGTGCAGTATGGCTGTGGGTCGGGTGACGGGAAGCTCGCGGTGTGCAGTATGGCTGTGGGTCGGGTGAAGGCAGCTCGCGGTGTGCGGTATGGCTGTGGGTCGGGTGACGGGACCCTCGCGATGTGCCGTATGGCTGTGGGTCGGGTGAAGGAAGCTCACGGTGTGCAGTATGGCTGTGGGTCGGGTGACAGGAAGCTCGCGGTGTGCAGTATGGCTGTGGGTCGGGTGACGGGACCCTCGTGGTGTGCAGTATGGCTGTGGGTCGGGTGAAGGAAGCTCGCGGTGTGCAGTATGGCTGTGGTTCGGGTGACGGGAAGCTCGCGGTGTGCAGTATGGCAGTGGGTCGGTTGACAGGAAGCTCGCGGTGTGCAGTATGGCTGTGGGTCGGGTGACGGGACCCTCGTGGTGTGAAGTATGGCTGTGGGTCGGGTGAAGGAAGCTCGCGGTGTGCATTATGGCTGTGGGTCGAGTGACGGGAAGCTCGCGGTGTGCAGTATGGCTGTGGGTCGAGTGAGGGGAAGCTCGCGGTGTGCAGTATGGCTGTGGGTCGGGTGACGGGAAGCTCGCGGTGTGCAGTATATGGCTGTGGGTCGGGTGACGGGAAGCTCGCGGTGTGCAGTATGGCTGTGGGTCGGGTGACGGGACCCTCGCGATGTGCCGTATGGCTGTGGGTCGGGTGAAGGAAGCTCACGGTGTGCAGTATGGCTGTGGGTCGGGTGACGGGAAGCTCGTGGTGTGCAGTATGGCTGTTGGTCGGGTGAAGGAAGCTCGCTGTGTGCAGTATGGCTGTGGGTTGGGTGAAGGAAGCTCGCGGTGTGCAGTGTGGCTGTGGGTCGGGTGACAGGACGCTCGCGGTGTGCAGTATGGCTGTGGGTCAGGTGACGGGAAGCTCGCGGTGTGCAGTATGGCTGTGGGTCGGGGGAAGGAAGCTCGCGGTGTGCAGTATGGCTGTGGGTCGGGTGACGGGAAGCTCGCGGTGTGCAGTATGGCTGTGCGTCGGGTGACGGGAAGCTCGCGGTGTGCAGTATGGCTCTGGGTCGGGTGACGGGAAGCTCGCGGTGTGCAGTATGGCTGTGGGTCGGGTGACGGGAAGCTCGCGGTGTGCAGTATGGCTGTGGGGCGGGTGAAGGAAGCTCGCGGTGTGCAGTATGGCTGTGGGTCGGGTGACAGGACCCTCGCGGTGTGCAGTATGGCTGTGGGTCGGGTGAAGGAAGCTCGCGGTGTGCAGTATGGCTGTGGGTCGGGTGACGGGAAGCTCGCAGTGTGCAGTATGGCTGTGGTCGGGTGACAGGACCCTCGCGGTGTGCAGTATGGCTGTGGGTCGGGTGAAGGAAGCTCGCGGTGTGCAGTATGGCTGTGGGTCGGGTGACGGGAAGCTCGCGGTGTGCAGTATGGCTGTGGGTCGAGTGACGGGAAGCTCGCGGTGGGCAGTATGGCTGTGGGTCGGTTGACGGGAAGCTCGCGGTGTGCAGTATGGCTGTGGGTCGGGTGACGGGACCCTCGCGATGTGCCGTATGGCTGTGGGTCGGGTGAAGGAAGCTCGCGGTGTGCAGAATGGCTGTGGGTCGGGTGACGCGAATCTCGCGGTGTGCAGTATGGCTGTGGGTCGGGTGACGGGAAGCTCGCGGTGTGCAGTATGGCTGTGGGTCAGGTGAAGGAAGTTCGCGGTGTGCAGTATGGCTGTGGATCGGGTGACGGGAAGCTCGCGGTGTGCAGTATGGCTGTGGGTCGGGTGACGGGAAGCTCGCGGTGTGCAGTATGGCTGTGGGTCGGGCGACGGGAAGCTCGCGGTGTGCAGTATGGCTGTGGGTCGGGTGACGGGACCCTCGTGGTGTGCAGTATGGCTGTGGGTCGGGTGAAGGAAGCTCGCGGTGTGCAGTATGGCTGTGGGTCGGGTGAAGGAAGCTCGCAGTGTGCAGTATGGCTGTGGGTCGGGGGAAGGAAGCTCGCGGTGTGCAGTATGGCTGTGGGTCGGGTGACGGGAAGCTCGCGGTGTGCAGTATGGCTGTGCGTCGGGTGACGGGAAGCTCGTGGTGTGCAGTATGGCTGTTGGTCGGGTGAAGGAAGCTCGCGGTGTGCAGTATGGCTGTGGGTCGGGTGACGCGAAGCTCGCGGTGTGCAGTATGGCTGTGGGTCGAGTGTCCGGAAGCTCGCGGTGTGCAGTGTGGCTGTGGGTCGAGTGACGGGAAGCTCGCGGTGTGCAGTATGGCTGTGGGTCGAGTGTCCGGAAGCTCGCGGTGTGCAGTACGGCTGTGGGTCGAGTGACGGGAAGCTCGCGGTGTGCAGTATGGCTGTGGGTCGGGTGACGGGACCCTCGTGGTGTGCAGTATGGCTGTGGGTCGGGTGAAGGAAGCTCGCGGTGTGCAGTATGGCTGTGGTTCGGGTGACGGGAACCTCACGGTGTGCAGTATGGCAGTGGGTCGGGTGACAGGAAGCTCGCGGTGTGCAGTATGGCTGTGGGTCGGGTGACGGGACCCTCGTGGTGTGCAGTATGGCTGTGGGTCGGGTGAAGGAAGCTCGCGGTGTGCAGTATGGCTGTGGGTCGAGTGTCCGGAAGCTCGCGGTGTGCAGTATGGCTGTGGGTCGAGTGACGGGAAGCTCGCGGTGTGCAGTATGGCTGTGGGTCGGGTGACTGGAAGCTCGCGGTGTGCAATATATGGCTGTGGGTCGGGTGACGGGAAGCTCGCGGTGTGCAGTATGGCTGTGGGTCGGGTGACGGGACCCTCGCGATGTGCCGTATGGCTGTGGGTCGGGTGAAGGAAGCTCACGGTGTGCAGTATGGCTGTGGGTCGGGTGACGGGAAGCTCGCGGTGTGCAGTATGGCTGTGCGTCGGGTGACGGGAAGCTCGTGGTGTGCAGTATGGCTGTTGGTCGGGTGAAGGAAGCTCGCTGTGTGCAGTATGGCTGTGGGTCGGGTGAAGGAAGCTCGCGGTGTGCAGTGTGGCTGTGGGTCGGGTGACAGGACGCTCGCGGTGTGCAGTATGGCTGTGGGTCAGGTGACGGGAAGCTCGCGGTGTGCAGTATGGCTGTGGGTAGGGGGAAGGAAGCTCGCGGTGTGCAGTATGGCTGTGGGTCGGGTGACGGGAAGCTCGTGGTGTGCAGTATGGCTGTTGGTCGGGTGAAGGAAGCTCGCTGTGTGCAGTATGGCTGTGGGTCAGGTGACGGGAAGCTCGCGGTGTGCAGTGTGGCTGTGGGTCGGGTGACAGGACGCTCGCGGTGTGCAGTATGGCTGTGGGTCAGGTGACGGGAAGCTCGCGATGTGCAGTATGGCTGTGGGTCGGGGGAAGGAAGCTCGCGGTGTGCAGTATGGCTGTGGGTCGGGTGACGGGAAGCTCGCGGTGTGCAGTATGGCTGTGGGTCGGGTGAAGGAACCTCGCGGTGTGCAGTATGGCTGT
This sequence comes from Somniosus microcephalus, assembly GCF_052327205.1. Classification (NCBI taxonomy): domain Eukaryota; kingdom Metazoa; phylum Chordata; class Chondrichthyes; order Squaliformes; family Somniosidae; genus Somniosus; species Somniosus microcephalus. The sequence continues at coordinate 237,327,516 of NC_140996.1, forward strand.
GGGTCGTGTGAAGGAACCTCGCGGTGTGCAGTATGGTTGTGGGTCGGGTGACCGGACCCTCGCGGTGTGCAGTATGGCTGTGGGTCGGGTGACGGGACCCTCGCGGTGTGCAGTATGGCTGTGGGTCAGGTGACGGAAGCGTGCGGTGTGCAGTATGGCTGCGGGTCGGGTGACGGGAAGCTCGCGGTGTGCAGTATGGCTGTGGGTCGGGTGACAGGACCCTCGCGGTGTGCAGTATGGCTGTGGGTCGGGTGACGGGAAGCTCGCGGTGTGCAGCATGGCTGTGGGTCGGGTGACGGGACCCTCGCGGTGTGCAGTATGGCTGTGGGTCGGGCGACAGGAAGCTCGCGGTGTGCAGTATGGCTGTGGGTCGGGTGACGGGACCCTCGTGGTGTGCAGTATGGCTGTGGGTCGGGTGAAGGAAGCTCGCGGTGTGCAGTATGGCTGTGGGTCGAGTGACGGGAAGCTCGCGGTGTGCAGTATGGCTGTGGGTCGAGTGACGGGAAGCTCGCGGTGTGCAGTATGGCTGTGGGTCGGGTGACGGGAAGCTCGCGGTGTGCAGTATATGGCTGTGGGTCGGGTGACGGGAAGCTTGCAGTGTGCAGTATGGCTGTGGGTCGGGTGACGGGAAGCTCGCGGTGTGCAGTATGGCTGTGGGTCGGGTGACGGGAAGCTCGCGGTGTGCAGTATGGCTGTGGGTCGGGTGAAGGAAGCTCGCGGTGTGCAGTATGGCTGTGGGTCGGGTGAAGGAAGCTCGCGGTGTGCAGTATGGCTGTGGGTCGAGTGACGGGAAGCTCGCGGTGTGCAGTATGGCTGTGGGTCGGGTGACGGGAAGCTCGCGGTGTGCAGTATATGGCTGTGGGTCGGGTGACGGGAAGCTTGCAGTGTGCAGTATGGCTGTGGGTCGGGTGACGGGAAGCTCGCGGTGTGCAGTATGGCTGTGGGTCGGGTGAAGGAAGCTCGCGGTGTGCAGTATGGCTGTGGGTCGGGTGACGGGAAGCTCGCGGTGTGCAGTGTGGCTGTGGGTCGAGTGACGGGACACTCGCGATGTGCCGTTTGGCTGTGGGTCGGGTGAAGGAAGCTCGCGGTGTGCAGTATGGCTGTGGGTCGGGTGACGGGAAGCTCGCGGTGTGCAGTATGGCTGTGGGTCGGGTGACGGGACACTCGCGATGTGCCGTATGGCTGTGGGTCGGGTGAAGGAAGCTCGCGGTGTGCAGTATGGCTGTGGGTCGGGTGACGGGAAGCTCGCGGTGTGCAGTATGGCTGTGGGTCGGGTGAAGGAAGCTCGCGGTGTGCAGTATGGCTGTGGGTCGGGTGACAGGAACCTCGCGGTGTGCAGTGTGGCTGTGGGTCGGGTGAAGGAAGCGCGCGGTGTGCAGTATGGCTGTGGGTCGGGTGACGGGAAGCTCGCGGTGTGCAGTGTGGCTGTGGGTCGGGTGAAGGAAGCTCGCGGTGTGCAGTATGGCTGTGGGTCGGGTGACGGGAAACTCGCAGTGTGCAGTATGGCTGTGGGTCGGGTGACGGGGGTAGAGATGACTGGAATAGTTCACCTTCTGGAGCCACCCAGGCTGGAGCGTACATTCTCCCTGGACACTGGAAGGAGAACTTGACGTCGGCCATGCTGATCCGAGCTGTCATGTCCTCGTCAATCTGGTCACAGCAAAACAAAAAGTGAGAAACAGGGCTGAGTTCTGTTTCTGTTCCGAAGATTGAGGAGGTCACAAGGGGCACAACGGGAGAAACGGTTCCTGTTCGAGCTTCAAGGTCAATGTGGGACTGATATAGCAACACAGGAACAGGAGGAGGCCATTCAGCCCCTCCAGCCTGTTCCGCCATTCAATGAGATCATGGCTGGTCTGGGACCTAACTCCATATCCCTTAATATTTAGGACTGAAATGAGGAGAAATTTCTTCACCCAGAGAGTGGTGAACCTGTGGAATTCGCTGCCACAGTAGGCGGTGGAGGCCAATTCATTAAATATATTCAAGAAGGAGTTGGATATATTTCTTAAGGCTAAAGGAATCAAGGGATATGGGGAGAAGGCAGGGACAGGGTACTGAATTTGGATGATCAGCCATGATCGCATTGAATGGCGGAGCAGGCTGGAGGGGCTGAATGGCCTACTCCTGCTCCTATCTTCTATGTTTCTATGTAATAAAAATCTATCAATCACAGATGTAAAATTAACAATTGATCTCGCATCAATTGCTGTTTGCAGAAGAGAGTTCCAAACTTCTCCCACCCTTTGTGTGTAGAAGTGTTTCCTAATTTCACTCCTGAAAGGTCGGGCTCTATTTTTTAGACTCTGCCCCCTAGTCCTAGACTCCCCAACCAGCAGAAATAGTTTCTCTCTAACTACCCTATCGGCTCCCCTTAATATCTTAAACTTCCATCAGATCACCCCTTAACCACTAAATTCTAGGGAATACAACCCTAGTTTGTGTAATCTCTCCTTGTAATTTAACCCTTGCAGTCCGGGTATCATTCTGGGGAGTGCTGCCCCCTGGGGACCGCGATCGGTGGGGACCGGTTTATGGGGAGTGCCCCGCGGGGACTGGTTGCGGGGAGCGCCCCACGGGGACCGGTTTGTGAGGAGCGCCCCGCGGGGACCGGTTTACGGGGAGCGCCCCGCGGGGACCGGTTTATGGGGAGTGCCCCGCGGGGACTGGTTGCGGGGAGCGCCCCACGGGGACCGGTTTGTGAGGAGCGCCCCGCGGGGACCGGTTTATGGGGAGTGCCCCGCGGGGACCGGTTTACGGGGAGCGCCCCGCGGGGACCGGTTTACGGGGAGTCCTCCGCGGGGACCGGTTTACGGGGAGCGTCCCGCGGGGATCGGTTTACGGGGGCCGGTTTACGGGGAGCGCTCCGCGTGGACCGGTTTACAGGGAGCGCCCTGCGGGGACTAGTTTATGGGGAGCGCCTGGCGGGGACCGGTTTACGGGGACCGCTCTGCGAGGACCGGTCTACGGGGAGTGCTCCGCGGGGACCGGTTTACGGGGAGCGCTCTGCGAGGACCGGTTTACGGGGAGCACCCCGCGAGGACCGGTTTACGGGGAGCGCCCCGCGGGGACCGGTTTACGGGGAGCGCCCCGCGAGGACCGGTTTACGGGGAGCGCCCCGCGAGGACCGGTTTACGGGGAGCGCCCCACGGGGACCGGTTTACGGGGAGCGCCCCACGGGGACCGGTTTACGGGGAGCGCCCCGCGAGGACCGGTTTACGTGGCGCGCCCCACGGGGACCGGTTTACGGGGAGCGCCCCACGGGGACCGGTTTACGGGGAGCGCCCCGTGAGGACCGGTTTACGGGGCGCGCCCCACGGGGACCGGTTTACGGGGAGCGCCCCGCGGGGACCGGTTTACGGGGAGCGCCCCGCGGGGACCGGTTTACGGGGAGCGCCCCGCGGGGACCGGTTTACGGGGAGCGCCCCGCGAGGACCGGTTTACGGGGAGCGCCCCGCGAGGACCGGTTTACGGGGAGCGCCCCGTGGGGACCGGTTTACGGGGAGCGCCCCGTGGGGGCCGGTTTACGGGGAGTGCCCCACGAGGACCGGTTTACAGGGAGCGCCCCGTGGGGACCGGTTTACAGGGAGCACCCCGTGGGGACCGGTTTACGGGGAGCGCCCCGCAAGGACCGGTTTACGGGGAGCGACCCGCGAGGACCGGTTTACGGGGAGCGACCCGCGAGGACCGGTTTACGGGGAGCGCCCCGCGAGGACCGGTTTATGGGGAGCACCCCACGAGGACCGGTTTACGGGGAGCGCCCCACGAGGACCGGTTTACAGGGAGCGCCCCGCGGGGACCGGTTTACGAGGCACGCTAAGCGAGGACCGGTTTACGTGTATCCACCAATTGCCGCACTGCTCCAAAGGAACCCCAGTTTTCTGTCTCGTCCCCCCCCAACTTGGTTTCTGCTGGATACAGTCCTCTGGGTGCCTGCAATCCTCTGCTATCTTGCTTTTCTACCACAGGGGGCAACACAACCGAGCCTGATCCAGCCCTCACCTGTAGGACTGTGTGCTTTCGAGGGGTCACCACGTGGCTGCTGGGAGCACAAATCCTGGTTGAGTTTACGCTCCAAGCATCGGGATGCACAGGCCATTTGTTGCAGGCTGAGGGCAGGATCTTCTGTTTAAACTTAGAACAGTGACTGTTAAATTCCTTGCCCCCGCTCCCCCACACCAACAACACTTGCCCACTCTACTTCACAACCCCTCTCGTCCCCCCCAGTATGCTGCTGTCCCAGCTGTCTGGTCTAAGGCTGCGCGAGACCAGTCTTCCAAGTGAGTAGAGATGCAGCAGCTCACCATGATGCTCTTGCTGTTGACGTAGTGTCTGGGGATGAGGGGCTCAAGGGTGTGCAGGAACGCCAATCCCCGGGCAATGTCCAAGGCAAACTTCACTGCCTGGGTCTGGTCCACCACAAAGTCTGAAACGGTGAGAGCAGAAGGTTAATCCCAGAGACCATTCTCCGCAGCGGAGCATCTCCAGCCTCGCATGCATGCAATGCCAGGCTGCCCTCAGCCCCTGGGGCGATCGAGCTCCAGTCACGCTGAAACAAACTCCTGGCTCGGTCTTCAACCTGCACACTGCGAGCCCGGGATCTCTCAGACCGTTTCAAACAGGTACACCCCAAACCTGGCCCAGCAACCCCAACGCAGGCTCTACCCAGGGTCCAGGAGAAGAGCTCCAATTGATAGACATCCTGAATGGTTGGAGAGTGGGGGTCATGGCAGAGGGCTCTGCTAGAAATCTACCTGTTCCAGGGTGTCGGCCATGGCTCAGTGCGTCGCATGCTTGCTTGAGTCAGAAGGTTGTGGGTTCAAATCCCACACCAGAGACTTGAACACATAATCGAGGCTGACACACCCAGTCCAGTACTGAGGGAGCGCCGCACTGTCGGCGGGGCAGTACTGAGGGAGTGCCGCACTGTCGGAGGGGCAGTACTGAGGGAGCGCCGCACTGTCGGCGGGGCGTGCCGCACTGTCGGCGGGGCAGTACTGAGGGAGTGCCGCACTGTCGGAGGGGCAGTACTTACATAGATACATAGATACATAGAAGATAGGAGCAGGAGTAGGCCATTCGGCCCTTCGTGCCTGCTCCGCCATTTAATGAGATCATGGCTGATCCTTTAATTCAGTATCCCGTCCCCGCCTTCTCTCCGTAACCCTTAACCCCTTTTGCCCGTAGAAATATATCTAATTCCCTCTTAAATATATTTAATGAGCTGGCGTACACTGCCCTCTGTGGCAATGACTTCCACAGGTTCACCACTCTCTGAGTGAAGAAATTCCCCCTCATCTCTGTCCTAAATGGTTTAGCCCTTATCCTTAAATTATGTCCTCTAGTTCTGTTCTCACCCGCCAAGGGAAACATTCCTTCTGCATCCAGTCTGTCTAGACCTGTCAGAATTTTATACACTTCTATGAGGTCCCCTCTCAATCTTCTAAACTCCAGTGTGTACATCCCTAAACTACATAGTCTCTCCTCATAGGTCATTCCCGCCATTCCTGGTATCAGCCTGGTGAATCGCCGCTGCACCCCCTCCATGGCAAGAACATCCTTCCTCAGATGAGGCGACCAAAACTGTACACAGTACTCGAGGTGTGGTCTCACCAGTGCCCTGTACAGCTGCAGCAAGGTATCCCTGTTCCTGTATTCTAACCCTTTTGCTATGAAGGCCAGCATACCGTTTGCCTTCTTGACCGCCTGTTGCACCTGCATGCTCGCCTTCAGTGACTGGTGTACAAGAACACCCAGGTCTCTCTGTACTTCCCCCTCTCCCAATCTATTGCCATTTAAATAATAATTTGCCCTCCCGTTCCTGCACCCAAGGTGGATAACTTCGCACTTGTCCACATTATAGTGCATCTGCCATTTATCCGCCCAATCGCCCAGTCTGTCCAAATCGCTCTGGAGCTTCCTGGTCTCTTCCTCTGAGCCCACCCCCCCTCCTAGTTTAGTGTCGTCTGCAAATTTGGAAATGCTGCATCCGACTCCCTGATCCAGGTCATTAATGTAAATTGTGAACAGCTGGGGGCCCAGGACAGATCCCTGTGGTACCCCACTTGTTACTGCCTGCCATTCAGAAAATGAGCCGTTTATTCCAACTCTCTGTTTTCTATCTGACAGCCAGTTCCCTATCCACGCCAAAACTTTCCCCTTTATCCCATGAGCCTCAATTTTCCATGCTAATCTTTTATGTGGGACCTTATCGAAGGCCTTTTGGAAGTCCAGGTACACCACATCTACTGGCTCTCCCCCATCTATTCTACCAGTTACTCCCTCAAAAAATTCCAATAGATTAGTCAAGCACGATTTACCCTTTGTAAATCCATGTTGACTCTGTCCTATCCTGTCCCCATTTGCTAAGTGCTCCGCTATTTCATCCTTAATGATGGACTCCAGCATTTTGCCCACAACTGATGTAAGGCTTACAGGTCTGTAATTACCTGCTTTTTCCCTACCCCCCTTTTTGAATAGTGGGGTAACGTTAGCTACCCTCCAATCCATCGGCACTGTTCCCGAGTCTAATGAATTCTGAAAAATCATCCTTAGTGCATCCGCTATCTCTAGGGCCACCTCCTTCAGTACCCTAGGATGCATGTTATCAGGCCCTGGGGATTTGTCCACCTTCAATCCCTTTAGCTTCCTTAACACCATATCCTTAGAGATATTGATTTGCGTCAGTTCCTCCTTTGCCAATGTCCCTATTTTTCCCGATATCCCAGGGAGGTTTTTTGTGTCTTCCTTCGTAAAGACTGACCCAAAGTATGCATTTAGTTGATCTGCCATTTCCTTATTTCCCATTATATATTCCCCCGTATCTGACTGCAATGGACCAACTTTGGTTTTCACCAGTCTTTTCCTTTTGATATATTTATAAAAGCTTTTGGAGTTAGTTTTTATATTTTCCGCCAGCTTGTTTTCGTAAGCTATTTTGCCCCTCTTGATCATGCCCTTTGCCCTCCTTTGCTCTATCTTAAACTGTTCCCAATCTTCCGCTCTGGCGCTTTTTTTGGCTATTTTATACGCCCTATCTTTGGATTTTATGCTGTCTCTAATTTCCCCTGTTATCCACGGTTGAGTCACCTTTTTAGATTTCCTTTTATGCCAGATTGGTATAAACAATTTTTGCAATTTTGTCATTCTATCTTTAAATGTTTGCCATTGTTTATCTACCTCCAGTCCTCTCAGGAACGTTGTCCAATCAGACCTACTCAGTTCCCGTCTCATGGCATCATAATTCCCCTTGTTTAAATTCAGGACCTTAGTCTCTGAGTCAATTTCTTCGCTCTCCATTTCGAGTGAGAAATCGATCATGTTATGATCGCTCTGACCCAAGGGTCCCCGTACAACAAGATTACTGATTAGTCCCTTCTCATTGCACAGTACCCAGTCCAATATAGCCTGTTCCCGAGTTGGTTCCTCGACATATTGATCCAGATAACCATCCCTTAAACACTCAAGGAATTCCTCCTCCTCATTATTTTTACTGATTAGGCTAGTCCAATCTATATGTAAGTTAAAGTCACCTATGATGACAGCTGTGCTCTTATTGCACGCTTCTCTAATTTCCCTCGTGATGCCCTCCCTAACCTCTATTTTACTATTTGGAGGCCTATATACCACTCCTATTAATGTTTTTCGCCCCTCGCTATTTCTTAGCTCCACCCATATAGATTCTGTATTAATTGAGTTAATATCCTTCCTTTCAATTGCATTTATCCCCTCTTTTACTAGCAATGCTACCCCTCCTCCCTTTCTTTTTTGTCGATCCTTCCTAAATACTGAATACCCCTGTATGTTAAGCTCCCAGCCCTGCTCACCCTGCAACCATGTTTCCGTAATCCCAATTAGATCATAATTATTAACCTCTATTTCCACAGCTAATTCATCTACCTTGTTCCTGATGCTTCTCGCATTAAGGTATAAAACCCTCAGGCTTTTTTTATGCTCACATTTTTTATGAATTAGTTTGGCCCTTTGTTTTTTGTTCCTCACCCTTTTACCATTTATTTCTGTCTGCCTTTCACTTTCCTCTATTTCACTACATAGGTTTCTAGCCCCCTGCCATACTAGTTTAAATGCTCCCGAACTGCTTTATCAAAAATTACCCCGAGAACATCAGTTCCATCTCTGCACAGGTGTAGACCGTCCCTTTTGTATAGGTCACACCTACCACAAAACTGGTTCCAATGCCTCAAAAATTTAAAACCCTCCCTCTTACACCACTGCTCAAGCCACGTATTTAGCCTAACTATCCTGTTCTCTGTACTCTTACTAGCACGTGGCACTGGTAGTAATCCAGAGATTACTACCTTCGAGGTCCTACTTTTTAGCTTGGCTCCTAACTCCCTAAATTCTACTTGTAGGACCTCTTCCCTTTTTTTAGCTACGTCGTTGGTACCAACATGTATCACGACAACTGGCTGTTCCCCCTCCCCCTCCAGAATGTTCTGCACCCGCGCCGAGACATCCTTGACCCTTGCACCAGGGAGGCAACATACCATCCTGGAGTCTCGGTCGCGACCACAGAAACCCCTATCTATTCCCCTTACAATCGAATCCCCTATTACTATAGCCCTGCCACTCTTTTTCCCTCCCTTCTTTGCAACAGAGCCAGTCATGGTGCCATGAGCCTGGCTGCTGGTGCCTTCCCCCGATGCGTCACCCCCCCCGACAACAGTACCTAAGACGGTGAACCTGTTGCTAAGGGAGACAACCCCAGGGGATTTCTGCACTACCTTCCTGCCCTTGCTCTGCCTTTTGGTCACCCATGTACTGTCTACGCTGGCCTTAACCTGCGGTGTGACCAACTCACTAAATGTGCTGAGGGAGTGCCGCACTGTCGGCGGGGCAGTACTGAGGGAGTGACGCACTGTCGGCGGGGCAGTACTGAGGGAGTGCTGCACTGTCGGCGGGGCAGTGCTTAGGGAGCGCCGCACTGTCGGAGGGGGCAGTACTGAGGGAGCGCCGCACTGTCGGAGGGGCAGTACTGAGGGAGCGCCGCACTGTCGGAGGGGCAGTACTGAGGGAGCGCCGCACTGTCGGAGGGGCAGTACTGAGGGAGCGCCGCACTGTCGGAGGGGCAGTACTGAGGGAGCGCCGCACTGTCGGAGGGGCAGTACTGAGGGAGCGCTGCACTGTCGGAGGGGCTGTACTGAGGGAGCGCCGCACTGTCGGCGGGGCAGTACTGAGGGAGCGCCGCACTGTCGGAGGGGCAGTACTGAGGGAGCGCTGCACTGTCGGAGGGGCAGTACTGAGGGAGCGCCGCACTGTCGGAGGGGCAGTACTGAGGGAGCGCCGCACTGTCGGAGGGTCAGTACTGAGGGAGCGCCGCACTGTCGGAGGGGCAGTACTGAGGGAGCGCCGCACTGTCGGAGGGTCAGTACTGAGGGAGCGCCGCACTGTCGGAGGGGCAGTACTGAGGGAGCGCCGCACTGTCGGAGGGGCAGTACTGAGGGAGCGCCGCACTATTGGAGGTGCTGTCTTTCGGATGAGACGTCAAATCGAGGCCCCATCTGCCCTCTCAGGTGGACGTAAAAGATCCCACGGCACTATTTCGAAGAAGAGGCAAGGATTAATCAGGGATAGTCAACATGGCTTTGTCAAGGGAAGATCATGTCTGACTAATTTGATTGAATTTTTTGAGGGGGTGACTAGGTGTGTGGATGAGGGTAACGCAGTGGATGTGGTATACATGGATTTCAGTAAGGCCTTCGATAAAGTCCCGCACAGGAGACTGGTCAAGAAGGTAAGAGCCCATGGAATCCAGGGTGCCTTGGCACATTGGATACAAAACTGGCTTAGTGGCAGAAGGCAGAGGGTGATGGTCGAAGGTTGTTTTTGTGACTGGAAGCCTGTGGCCAGTGGGGTACCACAGGGATCGGTGCTGGGTCCCTTGCTGTTTGTGGTCTACATTAATGACTTGGATATGAATGTAAAGGGTATGATCAGTAAGTTCGCGGATGATACAAAAATTGGTAGGGTGGTAAATAGCGAGGAGGGTAGCCTCAGTCTGCAGGACGATATAGATGGGTTGGTCAGATGGGCGGAACAGTGGCAAATGGAATTTAACCCGGAAAAGTGCGAGGTGATGCACTTTGGGGGGACTAACAAGGCAAAGGAATACACAATGAATGGAAAGACCCTAGGCAAGACGGAGGGTCAGAGGGATCTGGGTGTGCAAGTACACAGATCCCTGAAGGCGGCGGAACAGGTGGATAAGGTGGTAAAAAAGGCATATGGGATACTTGCCTTCATTAGCCGAGGCATTGAATATAAGAGCAAGGAGGTTATGATGGAGCTGTATAAAACACTGGTTAGGCCACAGCTGGAATATTGTGTGCAGTTCTGGTCGCCACACTACAGGAAGGATGTGATCGCGTTAGAGAGGGTGCAGAGGAGGTTCACCAGGATGTTACCAGGGCTGGAGCGCTTCAGCTATGAAGAGAGACTGGGCAGGTTGGGTTTGTTTTCCTTGGAGCTGAGGAGGCTGAGGGGGGACATGATTGAGGTGTACAAAATTATGAGGGGCATAGATAGGATGGATGCTGAGGAGCTTTTTCCCTTAGTAGAGGGGTCGATAACTAGGGGGCATAGATTCAAGGTAAAGGGCGGGAGGTTTAGAGGGGATTTGAGAAAGAACTTTTTCACCCAGAGGGTGGTTGGAGTCTGGAACTCACTGCCTGAAAGGGTTGTGGAGGCAGAAACCCTCACAACATTTAAGAAGCATTTGGATGTGCACTTGAAATGCCATAGCATACAAGGCTACGGGCCAAATGCTGGAATATGGGATTAGATTAGACAGGGCTTGATGGCCGGCGCGGACACGATGGGCCGAAGGGCCTCTATCCGTGCTGTATTACTCTATGACTCTATGACTCTAAGAGCAGGGGGAGTTATCCCCGGTGTCCTGTGCAATATTTATCCCTCAACCAATATCACTAAAACAGATTATCTGGTCATTATCACATTGCTGTTTGTGGGAGCTTGCTGTGCGCAAATTGGCTGCCGCATTTCCCACATTACAACAGTGACTACACTTCAAAAGTACTTCATTGGCTGTAAAGTGCTTTGGGATGGCCTGAGGTCATGAAAGGCGCTATAGAAATGCAGGACTTTCTTTTCTTTTTCCCTGAAGCTGCTAGCTCATAGTGAGCAACAGTTCAAAGTGCGCATTCTGTGCGTGCGAGCGTTAACGGTGAGTATCTGTAGGCTATCCAGTTGTCCTATCCTCACCTGATACTTACACACATATGGACTTTCCCACAAGGGTCACTGGATGGGGATCGGGAGCAGAAACCCAGGCTGATATTTCCCCAATCGAGCTCAGCGAGGGGGGGGGGGTGGGGGAAGTATGCCGAGATAACAACACTAACTGCGATCCGTAAACAAGTCACGGGTGTGGTAAACCACTGTCATACCTGTCTGTGTCTGTATGTGTATTCCACTAGGTACAGGTCTGGACATGCCTCGGCTGACTCCTCCCACTATTCCAGGTATATAAGTGACTACCTCCCAGTCCCTTAGTATTCTGGACGGGTCGACCACTCGAGACAAGACCTTCATTCTTTAGTTAATAAAAGCCTGATTGTTACTCGCTCAACTTCAGTCTTTTGAGTAATTGATGGCGCATCAATTTTATTAACTAAATTTTTTATAATGGAGAAGATCCTCACACCAGCATGCCTGGACCTGGACAGTCGGGAAGCGGACGCTTCCACCAAGTTTGCTCACTGGCTCACGTGCTTCGAGACATTCCTGACTGCCTCCACTGCGGTCGAAACGGATGCGGACAAACTGTCTGTCCTGTTCTCCAAGGTGAACCACCGAGTGTACTCAGTCATCCGGGATGCGACCTCGTACACAGCCGCCCTCCAGCTCCTCAAGACCCAGTACACGCGCCCTGTGAACGAAGTATACGCTAGGCACCTTCTGGGGAGTCGCAAGCAACAACCTGGGGAATCGACTGAGGAATACCTCCAAGCACTGTCCGTGCTTGGCCGGGCCTGTGGGTGTAAGGCGGTAACGCCCACTAAGTACACGGAGGAACTGATCCGGGATGCCTTCGTAGCGGGCCACAGGTCCAACTACACCAGACAGCGACTGCTGGAGCAGAGTGACCTCACCCTCGACAAAGCCTCCGACATCGCACTAACGCTGGACGCAGCCTTCCGGGGCATGGATGCCTACTCCTCTGCACCGTGGACGCCGCGGGGAACGACAACCTGGGACACGGTAGGACAGCCCCATAGCACCGTGCCACCCCAGCCACAGCCCAACAACGGCCCAACTACCGCAGCAGTGTCCCAAAGCCAGACAGCAGTATCCCAAGGCCAGAAATGCTACTTCTGTGGCCAGGCCAAACACCCCAGAGCGCGCTGCCCGGCGAAGAATGCAACCTGCTCGGGCTGCGGGAAAAAGGGACACTACGCCAGCGTCTGCAAGGCCAAAGCCACCCCGAACGCCAGCAGCGCCGCGTGTGGGCCGTGCGAGCCGCCATCTTGGGCCTCCCCAGCCATGTGCGAACCACCGCAGCAGCAGCCATCTTGGACGACTCCAGCCACATGGGAATCATGGGCGCCGCCATCTTGGACACCAGCCGGGACGCAGCAGACCGCCAACCCCCCCCCATCTGATACTCGCAGCGACACACCGACCCCTACGCTGGCCTCTGTGACGCTGGACCAAACGAGACCGCACCAGCTAGCTCGGTCCAAAATGGACGTTAAGGTAAACGGCCATGCAATAAACTGCCTTTTTGACTCCGGGAGCACAGAGAGCTTCATCCACCCCGACACGGTGCGGCGTTGCTCTCTCCCAGTCCTGCCTGCGCACCAGCGGATTTCTATGGCCTCCGAGTCCCAGTCAGCGGACATTGGCGGCTACTGCGTGGTGACACTAGTAGTAGACGGGACTGTGTTCAATAATTTTAAACTCCTGGTCCTGCCCGACCTCTGCGCTGCCGTTCTACTGGGGTTGGATTTCCAGTGCCACCTCAAAAGCGTTACGATGGCGTACGGTGGCCCCCTCCCCCCACTCACAGTCCGCAGCCAGCAGCCTCCAAATTGCCCGCCGCGCACTAGATGCAACCTCTCCACACTCAGAGTCCCACCCCCCCCACTGTTTGCTAACCTCACCCCCGACTGTAAGCCCATCGCCACAAAGAGCAGGCGATACAGTGCCGGGGACAGGGTTTTCATCAAAACCGAAGTGGAACGGCTCCTGAAGGAGGGGATTATTGAGGGCAGCTCCAGCCCCTGGCGAGCCCAGGTTGTGGTCGTTAAGACCGGCGAGAAACAACGCCTGGTCATCGACTACAGCCAAACAATAAACCGCTACACCCTGCTGGACGCCTACCCACTCCCCCGCATAGCTGACATGGTCAACCAGATCGCGCAGTACCGCGTCTTTTCGACCATTGACCTGAAATCAGCGTACCACCAGCTCCCCATCAGCCCTGAAGACCGCCAGTATACTGCTTTTGAGGCAAACGGCCGCCTCTATCACTTCCTTAGGGTTCCCTTCGGCGTTACCAACGGGGTCTCCGTCTTCCAAAGGGAGATGGACCGGATGGTCGATCAAAACGAGCTGCAGGCCACTTTCCCTTACCTAGATAATGTGACCATCTGCGGCCATGACTTGCAGGACCATGACGCAAACCTCGAGAAATTCCTCCGCACCGCCCAACTCCTGAACCTGACATATAACAAGGAGAAGTGCATATTCCGCACAGACCGCCTCGCCATCCTTGGCTGTGTTGTAGAACACGGGGTCATCGGTCCCGACCCGGACCGGATGCGTCCCCTTATGGAACTCCCACTGCCCCACTGCCTAAAAGCTCTGAAGAGGTGCCTAGGGTTTTTTTCCTACTACGCTCAGTGGGTCCCCTACTATGCAGACAAAGCCCGTCCGCTGATCAAGTCCACCTCTTTTCCCGTGACGGCAGAGGCCCGCTTAGCCTTCCACCGTATCAAGGAAGACATTGCCAAAGCCACCATGCACGCAGTGGACGAATCCATCCCCTTCCAGGTGGAAAGCGATGCGTCCGACTTCGCTCTGGCCGCCACCCTTAATCAGGCGGGGAGACCTGTGGCATTCTTCTCACGAACCCTCCAGGGCCCGGAGACCAGACACTCCGCGGTCGAGAAGGAGGCCCAGGCTATCGTGGAGGCTGTGCGTCATTGGAGGCACTACCTGGCCGGAAAACGATTTACCCTGCTCACTGACCAGCGTTCAGTTGCTTTTATGTTCAACAACAAGCAGAGGGGCAAAATCAAAAATGACAAGATCTTGAGGTGGAGAATCGAACTTTCCACCTACAATTACGAGATCTTGTACCGGCCTGGGAAGCTCAATGAACCCCCAGATGCCCTATCGCGTGGCACCTGCGCCAGCGCGCAGATCGATAGGCTGAGGGCCCTCCACAATGACCTCTGCCACCCGGGGGTCACCAGGTTCTTCCACTTCATCAAGGCCCGCAACCTGCCTTACTCCATTGAGGAGGTCAGGACCATGACCAAGAACTGCCAAGTCTGCGCTGAGTGCAAACCGCACTTTTATAGACCAGACAGAGCCCACCTGATAAAAGCCACTCGCCCTTTCGAACGCCTGAGCGTCGATTTTAAAGGGCCTCTCCCCTCCTCCGACCGCAATGTGTACTTCCTCAACATCATTGACGAGTACTCCCGGTTCCCGTTCGCTATCCCCTGCCCGGACATGACCAGTGCCACGGTCATTAAATGTCTGAACAGCCTCTTCACCCTGTTCGGTTTCCCCAGCTATATCCATAGCGACCGGGGCTCATCGTTTATGAGCGACGAACTCCGCCAGTACCTGCTCGCTAGGGGTATAGCCACAAGCAGGACCACCAGTTACAACCCCCGGGGGAACGGACAGGTGGAAAGAGAGAATGCAACTGTTTGGAAGGCTGCCCTACTAGCCTTAAAGTCTAGGGGCCTTCCGACCTCCCGCTGGCAGGAGGTGCTCCCCGATGCGCTCCACTCGATTCGGTCACTTCTCTGCACTGCCACCAATGCCACCCCTCACGAGAAAATGTTTGTCTTCCCAAGGAAGTCCACATCGGGGACATCGTTACCGCCATGGCTGACGTCCCCAGGGCCGGTACTACTGAGAAGACACGTGAGGGCCAATAAAACGGACCCCCTGGTCGAGAGGGTCGACCTCCTCCACGCCAACCCCCAGTACGCTTACATTGCGTACCCGGACGGGCGGGAGGACACAGTCTCCATACGAGACCTCGCACCCTCGGGGACCGCTGTAACCCACTACCCATTACCACCCCCCCCCACGACCCGATATCCAACCCCAGCAGCCGGCTCGCCTTGGACCGTCACCCATGAGGACTACACTCCAGGGCCCCAGCCTACACGGGACGCGACGCCGGAAGCTCCACCACCCCTGCCGTCGCCACGTCGATCACAGCGGCAGACAAGACCTCCGGAGAGACTCCAATACACGAACTTTTAAATACACTTCACCCCGCCGGACTCATTTTTAAACAAGGGGTGAATGTGGTAAACCACTGTCATACCTGTCTGTGTCTGTATGTGTATTCCACTAGGTACAGGTCTGGACATGCCTCGGCTGACTCCTCCCACTATTCCAGGTATATAAGTGACTACCTCCCAGTCCCTTAGTATTCTGGACGGGTCGACCACTCGAGACAAGACCTTCATTCTTTAGTTAATAAAAGCCTGATTGTTACTCGCTCAACTTCAGTCTTTTGAGTAATTGATGGCGCATCAACGGGCTACGAATCAGGATACATGCAAGTCCTTTCCCCGAGTGCTGCCCAGGCCGAGATAAATTCACAGCACAAAGGGGAGCTGGAACCCGTGTGGCTTGACTACTCACGGGCAGAAATCTGCTAAACCACCGAACAGCTCTCAGAAGCTTTTTACAAAAGTTTCCCCTCTCCCCAAACTCACTTGTTCCCTCGTGCAGGACATTGTACAGAGACCCGTAAGGCATCCAGTGTGTGATGATAATGGGGTGCGGGGCCGGTGGTGATTGACAGGCTCCGAGAACGGGCAGCACGTTGGGATGTGAGAATATTCTGCGAAAAGAAATGGGAAAACATTATTAAAACAAATACAACAGCAAAATATTGCAGATGCTGGAAATCTGAAACAACAACAGAAAGTGCTGGAAACACTCAGCAGGTCAGGCAGCATCGAGGAGAGAGAAACAGTCAACGTTCCAGGTCTGTGACCCTTCGCCAGAACTTATTAAAACAAAGATTTGCGAGACTGAGAACAGAATGATTTCACAGTGGGTGCTGTGATCGTGTGCCGTTCTCACTCCCCGCCCACTGCCCTCGCCCCACCCACCCCGCCCCTGCTCTCAGCCCTCGCCGCCCACCCCCCCCGCTCCTGCTCCCCACCCCCCGCTCCTGCTCCCCGACCCCCGCCCCACCCCCCGCTCCTGCTCCCCACCCCCCCACCCCACTCGCTCCTGCTCCCCGACCCCGCTCCCACCCTCGCTCCCCGCCCCACCCCCCGCTCCTGCTCCCCGCCCCACCCTCGCTCCCTGCCCCACCCCCCGCCCCACCCCCCGCTCCTGCTCCCTGCCCTCGCTCCCCGCCCCCGCTCACCCCCCCCACCCATGCCCTCGCACCTGAGCTTCGGATTCTCCTCGTTGAAGTCCCGGCTTCTCCGTGTGGTCCACTCACGCACCTTCAGGACTTTGATCACGATGTCGTTCCCCTGCCACCTGCCTTTCCACAGCTGGAAGCACAGTAAAGACACCCTGGATTAACAGACTGCGACTCGCTCACTGCTCCTCATTTCCTGCGGAGGAGAATGAGTCGGTTTTTATCATTGAATTGAGCATTTACCGACTGTGGGACGGAGCTTGACCCGGTTACCTTGGCTCGCTGACCTGCCCTTCACCAATCGGGACAGGTGGTGTGAAGAGGAAATCGAGGGGATACAGCGGGGTGTAAAGGGTTAAAGGATGAGGACACGTTGCAGAAACTTAGCTTTTATACCTTCGAGTTTAGAAGATTAAGGGGTGATCTGATCGAGGTGTTTAAGATGATTAAAGGAGTTGATGGGGTAGAGACAGAGAAACTATTTCCTCTGGTGGGGGGAGTCCAGAACAAGGGAGCAGAACCTTAAAATTAGAGCCAGGCCGTTCAGGGATGATGTCAGGAAGCACTTCTTCACACAAAGGGTGGTGGAAATCTGGAACTCGCTCCCCCCAAAAATGCTGTTGAGGTTGGGGGTCAATTTGAACATTTCAAAACTGAGATCGATGGATTTTTATGGGTAAAGGTATTGAGGGATATGGAACCGTGGCGGGTAGATGGAGTTAAGATACAAATCAGCCATGATCTAACTGAATGGCGGAATAGGCTCGAGGAGCTGAACGGCCTGTTCCTGTGAGAGTGCTTCAGGTCCGTCAGGGCAGAGCTCTCCAGCAGGCAGTGAAATGTCACTGAAATCCACTGTGAACCTCAAACACTTGGTGCTTTTCTTTGGGAACAGCCTCACTGGAGGAGAGTATTGGCGGGGGGTGGGCGGAGGGGAGATGTGGCGCCAGACAGCGTGAAGCTACAATTCTATCGCCCCGAGCAATGTTCAAACAGAACCCAGTTTTTAGCAATACAGGTGGGTGGTGTTAAATGGAAGCGAGTCGTCACTGGGGATTTCTCTCACCCTGACATACAGTGTGGATCACGGGTCATTAACAGAGAGTGGGGGGGGGGGGGGGTGGAGGGACAGTCCAGGAAGGGGCCGTGTACGGCACTCTTACAGGACCAGACAGATGATGGTAAATCTCCCACCAGCGAGCGCATGAGTCATTTCTCACCCACCCAGAGTGGGCAGAGGGGCAGCTGGAGAGTGTTTTATGAAGAAATGGACAGGTTTTTAGTTGAGCCTTCACTGGGTCACTGAACCAGACAGGCGTTTACACAGATTTAAACAGCAGACACTGCACCGCACGGTGACCAGGGGTCAGAGGACAGGGGTCAGGTTACCTCTCCCGAGTGGTTCTCGTTGATTTTCTGATTGAGGGTCAGCTGCTTGAAGTCGATGCCAGCGTGTTTGTTCAATGTTCCATTTCCTGCAGTAAATACGAGAGAGCAAGGAAATTAATTCTGACCCCCAGCCACCCCAGTGTGTAGCCGTGAGAAACCCCCACCCCCCTCACCCCCCAGATAAGATCAGTCTCCGATTCATCCCACAGTAGCCGGTGACCTCTCAATACATCGAGGACAAGGGAGTTGGCACAAGCCGCCGCTGAGGGTTTGATGTCGCGATTTCTCAGGCTGTTGTCGGCGCTCCACAAGCCTGTACGCTCAAGCCCTGGCGGACTAACATCACCACAAGCTCCTCCAGTATTCCAACCACAGCCCCAATCTATCAGACTCCTGCTTTCCTCCTTCAGACTCCCACTCAGAACGAGACAGAGGCCGAGTGGTCAGTGCCACTGCTGGCTCCGTCTCTTCCCAACCCGGTTCCCTCGCTGCCGATAGCCAGGCGTTATGTTTGATAATCGCTCCTGTGAAGCACCTTGGGACGTTTTACTACGTTAAAGGCGCTGAATAAATGCAAGTTGTAAACAGCCACCAGCTGCAGGGGTCTGCTGTTCGATGAGGCAGAATCCTCAGGCTGTTCAGACGCTCCTGGCCGATGGTTTCACGCGCTCGTGTGACGTTCCTTCAGCCACCATTTTAACCCGGGCGTTTACTGGGTTATTTTAAATGGCTTGATGCCTCTGCTTGAGGAACACAGGACAACGGCGACTTGTATTTATGTAGAAAATGTCCCAAGGCGCTTCACAGAGGGAAAGGTAAAAGGAATGGGCAATGAGCGCGCTGGGAGAATTGGGTGAGTAGACTCAACACTGGACACAAAACATGGGTTTCGAGAAGGCTTTTAAAGGTGGAGAGAAGGGGCAAGCCAGAGGGATTTAGGGAGAGAATTCCGGAGAGCCGGAGGGATTTAGGGAGTGTGTTCCGGAGAGCCGGAGGGATTTAGGGAGTGTGTTCCGGAGAGGCGGAGGGATTTAGGGAGTGTGTTCCGGAGAGGCGGAGGGATTTAGGGAGAGAGTTCCGGAGAGGCGGAGGGATTTAGGGAGTGTGTTCCGGAGAGGCGGAGGGATTTAGGGAGTGTGTTCCGGAGAGGCGGAGGGATTTAGGGAGAGTGTTCCGGAGAGGCGGAGGGATTTAGGGAGAGAGTTCCGGAGAGGCGGAGGTTTTTAGGGAGAGTGTTCCGGAGAGGCGGAGGGATTTAGGGAGTGTGTTCCGGAGAGGCGGAGGGATTTAGGGAGTGTGTTCCGGAGAGGCGGAGGGATTTAGGGAGTGTGTTCCGGAGAGGCGGAGGGATTTAGGGAGTGTGTTCCGGAGAGGCGGAGGGATTTAGGGAGTGTGTTCCGGAGAGGCGGAGGGATTTAGGGAGAGTGTTCCGGAGAGGCGGAGGGATTTAGGGAGAGAGTTCCGGAGAGGCGGAGGTTTTTAGGGAGAGTGTTCCGGAGAGGCGGAGGGATTTAGGGAGTGTGTTCCGGAGAGGCGGAGGGATTTAGGGAGTGTGTTCCGGAGAGGCGGAGGGATTTAGGGAGTGTGTTCCGGAGAGGCGGAGGGATTTAGGGAGTGTGTTCCGGAGAGGCGGAGGGATTTAGGGAGTGTGTTCCGGAGAGGCGGAGGGATTTAGGGAGTGTGTTCCGGAGAGGCGGAGGGATTTAGGGAGTGTGTTCCGGAGAGGCGGAGGGATTTAGGGAGTGTGTTCCGGAGAGGTGGAGGGATTTAGGGAGTGTGTTCCGGAGAGGCGGAGGTTTTTAGGGAGTGTGTTCCGGAGAGGCGGAGGGATTTAGGGAGTGTGTTCCGGAGAGGCGGAGGGATTTAGGGAGTGTGTTCCGGAGAGGCGGAGGGATTTATGGAGTGTGTTCCGGAGAGGCGGAGGTTTTTAGGGAGAGAGTTCCGGAGAGGCGGAGGGATTTAGGGAGTGTGTTCCGGAGAGGCGGAGGGATTTAGGGCGAGTGTTCCGGAGAGGCGGAGGGATTTAGGGAGTGTGTTCCGGAGAGGCGGAGGGATTTAGGGAGTGTGTTCCGGAGAGGCGAAGGGATTTAGGGAGTGTGTTCCGGAGAGGCGGAGGGATTTAGGGAGAGTGTTCCGGAGAGGCGGAGGGATTTAGGGAGAGAGTTCCGGAGAGGCGGAGGGATTTAGGGAGTGTGTTCCGGAGAGGCGGCGGGATTTAGGGAGTGTGTTCCGGAGAGGCGGAGGGGTTTAGGGAGTGTGTTCCGGAGAGGCGGAGGGATTTAGGGAGAGTGTTCCGGAGAGGCGGAGGGGTTTAGGGAGTGTGTTCCGGAGAGGCGGAGGGATTTAGGGAGAGTGTTCCGGAGAGGCGGAGGGATTTAGGGAGAGAGTTCCGGAGAGGCGGAGGGATTTAGGGAGTGTGTTCCGGAGAGGCGGCGGGATTTAGGGAGTGTGTTCCGGAGAGGCGGAGGGGTTTAGGGAGTGTGTTCCGGAGAGGCGGAGGGATTTAGGGAGAGTGTTCCGGAGAGGCGGAGGGATTTAGGGAGTGTGTTCCGGAGAGGCGGAGGGGTTTAGGGAGTGTGTTCCGGAGAGGCGGAGGGATTTAGGGAGTGTGTTCCGGAGAGGCGGAGGGATTTAGGGAGAGTGTTCCGGAGAGGCGGAGGGATTTAGGGAGAGTGTTCCGGAGAGGCGGAGGGGTTTAGGGAGTGTGTTCCGGAGAGGCGGAGGGATTTAGGGAGTGTGTTCCGGAGAGGCGGCGGGATTTAGGGAGTGTGTTCCGGAGAGGCGGAGGGATTTAGGGAGAGAGTTCCGGAGAGGCGGAGGGATTTAGGGAGAGTGTTCCGGAGAGGCGGAGGGATTTAGGGAGAGAGTTCCGGAGAGGCGGAGGGATTTAGGGAGAGTGTTCCGGAGAGGCGGAGGGATTTAGGGAGTGTGTTCCGGAGAGGCGGAGGGATTTAGGGAGAGAGTTCCGGAGAGGCGGAGGGATTTAGGGAGAGTGTTCCGGAGAGGCGGAGGGATTTAGGGAGAGAGTTCCGGAGAGGCGGAGGGATTTAGGGAGAGTGTTCCGGAGAGGCGGAGGGATTTAGGGAGAGTGTTCCGGAGAGGCGGAGGGATTTAGGGAGAGAGTTCCGGAGAGGCGGAGGCATTTAGGGAGTGTGTTCCGGAGAGGCGGAGGGATTTAGGGAGTGTGTTCCGGAGAGGCGGAGGGATTTAGGGAGAGTGTTCCGGAGAGGCGGAGGTTTTTAGGGAGTGTGTTCCGGAGAGGCGGAGGGATTTAGGGAGTGTGTTCCGGAGAGGCGGAGGGATTTAGGGAGTGTGTTCCGGAGAGGCGGAGGGATTTAGGGAGTGTGTTCCGGAGAGGCGGAGGGATTTAGGGAGAGTGTTCCGGAGAGGCGGAGGGATTTAGGGAGTGTGTTCCGGAGAGGCGGAGGGATTTAGGGAGAGAGTTCCGGAGAGGCGGAGGGATTTAGGGAGTGTGTTCCGGAGAGGCGGAGGGATTTAGGGAGAGAGTTCCGGAGAGGCGGAAGTTTTTAGGGAGAGTGTTCCGGAGAGGCGGAGGGATTTAGGGAGTGTGTTCCGGAGAGGCGGAGGGATTTAGGGAGTGTGTTCCGGAGAGGCGGAGCGATTTAGGGAGTGTGTTCCGGAGAGGCGGAGGGATTTAGGGAGTGTGTTCCGGAGAGGCGGAGGGATTTAGGGAGAGTGTTCCGGAGAGGCGGAGGGGTTTAGGGAGTGTGTTCCGGAGAGGCGGAGGGATTTAGGGAGTGTGTTCCAGAGAGGCGGAGGGATTTAGGGAGTGTGTTCCGGAGAGGCGGAGGGATTTAGGGAGAGTGTTCCGGAGAGGCGGAGGGATTTAGGGAGTGTGTTCCGGAGAGGCGGAGGGATTTAGGGAGTGTGTTCCGGAGAGGCGGAGGGGTTTAGGGAGTGTGTTCCGGAGAGGCGGAGGGATTTAGGGAGTGTGTTCCGGAGAGGCGGAGGGATTTAGGGAGTGTGTTCCGGAGAGGCGGAGGGATTTAGGGAGAGAGTTCCGGAGAGGCGGAGGGGTTTAGGGAGTGTGTTCCGGAGAGGCGGAGGGATTTAGGGAGTGTGTTCCGGAGAGGCGGAGGGATTTAGGGAGTGTGTTCCGGAGAGGCGGAGGGATTTAGGGAGTGTGTTCCGGAGAGGCGGAGGGATTTAGGGAGAGAGTTCCGGAGAGGCGGAGGGATTTAGGGAGAGAGTTCCGGAGAGGCGGAGGTTTTTAGGGAGTGTGTTCCGGAGAGGCGGAGGTTTTTAGGGAGTGTGTTCCGGAGAGGCGGAGGGATTTAGGGAGAGAGTTCCGGAGAGGCGGAGGGATTTAGGGAGAGAGTTCCCGAGGGAAGGGGCGAGGCAGCTGAAGGTCTCTCCATTAATATCAGCCACAGTCATTCCCAGCCTAACATGTTAATAACCAAATACATAAAAAAATACACCGAACAAACTGAACGGGGTTTGATTTGTACAAACAGGTGACTTTGGACCGCTGGTTCCCAAAGCTCTCCACCACTGGGGGTTTTCCTCGCCTCGTATCTGGGTCTGTTCTAGACTCATTGATAGAGATTGATCGCTGTGATTAGTGAACAGCTCCAGTATCGTATCATCAACTACCAGGATGGTAGAAGGTGAACGAGATGGACCTTCGTCCTTTATCATCCAGTGATTGCCACGTTCCTAAATTCCCCTTCACTCAGCTCAAACACCCTCAAAAATCAATCACAATCAGGTCAATTCTGAATAAAGTTACGGGACACTGACGGGGACGAGTGCGGGTGGTCCCTTTCCAGAAGGTGTCCTTGTAGGGTACTTTAGTCAGACTCTGGCCCAGCTTCTCTGCACGTTCTGTGGGGGAGGGGAGACAAAGAGAAAGAGTTAGGGGTGAGATACACAAGACCACAAGAGCACGACCGAGTGGAGAAGGACACCAACACGAGTGTGTTTCAGAGAGAGTGAAGGAGCCCCTCACACCCGGTGCCACGCACCCATTCTTTCACACCGCAGCACGTGTCCATTTACCATCCACCGTGTACAACAGCAGCCTAACTGGTCCCGGTCACGGACACCCGGCCCTGGACATCCGGTCCTGGACATGGACACCCGGCCCTGGACATGGACACCCGGTCACGGATACCCGGCCCTGGACATCCAGTCCTGGACATGGACACCCGGCCCTGGACATCCGGTCCTGGACATGGACACCCGGTCACGGATACCCGGCCCTGGACATCCAGTCCTGGACATGGACATCCGGCCCTGGACATGGACACCCGGTCCTGGACATCCAGTCCTGGACATGGACACCCGGTCACGGATACCCGGCCCTGGACATCCGGTCCTGGACATGGACACCCGGCCCTGGACATCCAGTCCTGGACATGGACACCCGGTCCTGGACATCCAGTCCTGGACATGGACACCCGGTCCTGGACATCCAGTCCTGGACCTGGACATCCAGTCCTGGACATGGACACCCGGTCCTGGACATCCAGTCCTGGACATGGACACCCGGTCCCAGCCACGCCACCGACAGCCGGTCCCGGACATTGACAGCTGGTCCATAGGATTACATAGGATATACGGCACAGAAACAGGCCTTTTGGCCCAACCAGTCCCTGCCGGTGTTTATGCTCCACTCGAGCCTCCTCCCGTCTTTCCTCATCTAACTCTATCAGCATTACCCTCTATTCCCTTCTCCCTCGTGCTTGTCCAGCCTCCCCTTAAATGCATCGATACTATTCGCTTCAACCACTCCCTGTGGGAGCGAGTTCCACATTCTCACCACTCTCTGGGTAAAGAAGTTTCTCCTGAATTCCCTATTGGATTTCTTGGTGACTATCTTATATTGATGGCCTCTAGTTATGCTCTTCCCCACAAGTGGAAACATTCTCTCTGTATCCACTCTATCAAAACCTTTCATAATTTTATAGACCTTTCATAATTATTAAATATGTGTGGTAATGCCTCTGCTATCTCTTCCCTGGAATATTTTAAAATGCGTGGATGCAATCCATCCGGACCAGGGGTTTATCCTCTGAGTTTGATTAGTTTATTTAATATATCCCCTCTTTTTATTTTAAATGCATTTACAGGAAACTTTCGATTAACCGGCCCCTAAATAATCAGAACGCTCTATCCACCGGCAAAATCCAGGAGTCGGTTCAGGTAACTTTTTTTTACTTTTTTTACTCCATTTGTGGCTGTGCAAGGGTGTAGCTGAAGCTGTTGCTAAGCTACAGAGACGCTTACAACTTGTGCCGATTGTTTTGAAGCTGAGCAACAGGGTTTGTTGCTTTATACGGAGCTCTGAGCTCCGTATCTTTTACTATAGCGTTCGGTTATCCGGAATTGTTGGATGAACCGGCACCACGTCGGTCCCGTCCGTGCCGGATACCAGAAAGTTTCCTGTATCTCAATACTAATCTGATCATCCAATGTCATGCCCACCTGTTCTATCTCAAGACACTGGGTGATGAGATTAGTGTTGTTTTATGTTCCTTGATAATTTAATTTCACAGTTCCTCTTTATATTTAACCCACAACTGCACCCAGCAGGGTGCCTTGCTCCCCAGGGAAGCTGTGAACTACCTCAAGAGACTGTAGGATCCCCAACATAACCACTAATGACGGAATACTTCCTGCCACCTAACCTACTGCTAACATAGTAAGACTGGAAAGAATGTTCATAAACTATTGCTGGCTATATGAATGCCTGTAATATGTTACAAATCTTACATCTGCTTGCACTTTCTGTCCACACCACTTGACTTCCTGTCGTCACGTTCACAGAATCACAGAAACCCCACAGTGCAGATAGAGGCCATTTCGGCCCATCGAGCCTGCACCGACACATATTCCACCCGATCCCCGTAACCCCACGTATTTAATCCCCCTAACACCAAGGGTCAATTTATCATAGCCAATCAACCTAACCCGCACATCTTTGGACTGTGGGAGGAAACCGGAGCACCCGGAGGAAACCCACACAAACACGGGGAGAATGTGCAAACTCCACACAGACAGTCGCCCGAGGCCGGATTCGAACCCGGGTCCCTGGCGCTGTGAGGCAACAGTGCTAACCACTATGCCACCGTGCTGCCCTTGTTGTCACATTTTCTGTGTCAACTTCCCCACCCCCCACCCCCCCCGGTGATTTTTAATTTGCTCCTGGAATGTGAACAAACTGGGCAAAGCACCATTGACTGCCTAGCTGCCCTGAGGGCATCAAGAGTCACCACGGAGTGTGGGACAGGAGACACGTGTAGGCCAGACTGGGTAGAGCAAAGGCGGGTAAATGGGGTTACGATACAGATCAGTCATGATCTAACTGAATAGCAGAACAGGCTTGAAGGGCTGAATGGCAATTTTTGATCATACTTTCCGATCAACATTCACCATTGTAAATGGCGCCATTGGCATTTATAATTAAATTTTGCTATGTCAACTGTCGCATTGCAGGTGCAGACTCTGGCCACTAGGTAGCTCTGTGGAGCAAGATTCTGAAGTCTCGATCTCAACTCCATCACCAGGAGTGTGTGCGTGTGTGAGCGCGCGTGTGAGCGCATGTGTGTGTGCGTGCGAGCGTGTGTATATGCAGACATGTGTGTGCAACAACACCACAGGCAATTTACAACTCTTATCTGAACCTCCAACATCCGACTGGCTGGTTGAAGCAATGAACGTACCCTTCAGTATATCACGCAGGTGGACCTTTCCCTTGTCCAAAGGGGTCTCTCCATACTTACTGCAGATGCTGACTAGAGCTCCGTTGATCACCAGATCCTGAAAGAGAAGACACACCAGATTTACTACGAGTGGGTCTCCCGTCGCACAGCTCCCTGTGTGTTTGGTGATAAGTTGGAGCTTCACCACCCAGTGACTGCAGGTTGCCTCCACATGGTCACTGGCACTCGTTAATTACGGCAATTCCCATCATCATTCGTTACATGGGCATTTTCAACATTAACTGTGAACTTAAGACCAAAAATATTCATAACAGGAAGTGACGTTTGTCGATGAGAAATGCACGCAAACACAAGGTTTTAGAGTCATTCTGTGGCGTTCCACATGGGAAGTCAAGAACAAGCGCTGTCTTCAAGTGAGGAGGGAATAGAGGCCGAAGAATAATGACCCAGGGCATGCAGACATAACTGGCTCCCATTTTAAAGTCGGACATTCTGCCCTTTTTATTTTTCTACTACAAGTTCCTCTGCCCACTCTTAGAATGGGAGCTGCCTCTGCAAACTGGTAACACTGTAAACCCTCCTGGCAGTAGTGGCACTTACACTGGCGGGCGGGTGCAGTTACAGTGTGAGCAGTTTACAGAGGCAGTCTGGAAACGGTTGGCAGGAACAGCTCATGTAAAATATGATATAGCTATAGGTATTGATATTACTGTAATAGGGCAAAGGCAGGGAACTCATTCCAGGTACACTCCACCCATGGATTCTACCCGGGAGTGAGTTACAGGCTGGGATCTAATATATAGAATAAGAGGTAAATTAAAAAATAAGTCCTCAAAGGTAGTAATCTCAGGATTGCTACCAGTGCCACGTGCTAGTCAGAGTAGAAATAGAAGGATATTTCAGATGAATACGTGGCTAGAGGAATGGTACAAGGGGGAGGGATTCAAATTCCTGGGACATTGGAACCGGTTCTGGGGGAGGTGGGACCAGTACAGACCGGACGGTTTGCACCTGGGCAGGACCGGGACCGATGTCCTAGGGGGAGTGTTTGCTAGTGCTCTGGGGGAGGGTTTAAACTAAAATGGCAGGGGGTTGGGAACCTGAGCAGAGAGACAGAGGAAAGGGAAACAAGGATAGAAGCAAAAGAAAGGAAGGAGAAAAACAAAGGTGGCAGTCAGAGATATCAAGTGTTTAAATCAAACATGGCCACAGTAAATAATAATTCTAAAAGGTGTAAGAGTGTTAAAAAAAACAAGCCTGAAGGACTTGTGTCGTAATGCAAGGAGCATTCGTAATAAGGTGGATGAATTAGCTGCGCAAATAGAGGTAAACGGATATGATATGATTGGGATTATGGAAACATGGCTCCAGGGTGACCAAGGCTGGGAACTCAACATCCAGGGGTATTCAATATTCAGGAACGATAGGCAAAAAGGAAAAGGAGGTGGGGTAGCATTGCTGGTTAAAGAGGGGATTAACATAATTAAAAGGAAGGATATTAGCTCTGATGATGTGGAATCTGTATGGGTAGAACTGAGAAATACCAAGGGGCAGAAAACGTTAGTGGGAGTTGTATACAGACCTCCAAACAGTAATGCGGAGGTCGGGGATGGCACTAAACGGGAAATTAGAGAAGCGTGCAATAAGGGCACAGCAGTTATCATGGGTGACTTTAATCTACATATAGATTGGGCTAACCAAATTAGTAACAATACTGTGGAGGAGGAATTCCTGGAGTGTATACGAGATGGTTTCCTGGACCAATATGTCGAGGAACCAACTAGAGATCAGGCCATCTTAGACTGGGTATTATGTAATGAGAAAGGATTAATTAGCAATCTTGTTGTGCGAGGCCTCTTGGGTCGGAGCGATCATAATATGATGGAATTCTTCATTAAGATGGAGAGTGAAGTAGCTGACTCAGAGCCTAGAGTCCTGAATTTAAATAAAGGAAACTACGATAGTATGAGGCACGAGTTGGGTAGGATTGATTGGGGAATGTTACTCAAAAGGGTTGACGGTGGATAGGCAATGGCAAACATTCAAAGATCGCATGGATGAACTACAGAATTTGTTCATCCCTGTTTGGCATAAAAATAAATCAAAAAAGGTGACTCAACCGTGGCTAACAAGGGAAATTAGGGATAGCATAAGATCCAAGGAGAAGACATATAAATTGGCCAGAAAAAGCAGCAAACCTGAGGATTGGGAGCAGTTTAGGATTCAGCAAAGGAGGACAAAGGGATTAATTAAGAGGGGGAAAATAGAGTATGAGAGTAAGCTTGCAGGGAACATAAAAACTGACTGTAAAAGCTTTTATAGATATGTGAAGAGAAAAAGATTGGTGAAATCAAGCGTAGGTCCCTTGCAGTCAGAATCAGGGGAATTTATAATGGGGAACAAAGAAATGGCAGACCAATTAAATACATACTTTGGTTCCGTCTTCACAAAGGAGGACACAAATAACCTCCCAGAGATGTCGGGGAACATAGGGTCTAATGAGAGGGAGGAACTGAAAGAAATCAGTATTTGTAGGGAAATGGTGTTAGGGAAATTGACGGCCGATAAATCCCCAGGGCCTGATGATCTACATCCTAGGGTACTTAAGGAAGTGGACCTAGAAATAGTAGATGCATTGCTGGTCATCTTCCAAAATTCGATAGACTCTGGAACGGTACCCATGGATTGGAGGGTAGCTAATGTTACCCCACTATTCAAAAAAGATGGTAGAGAAAAAATGGGGAATTATAGACTGGTAAGCCTGACATCGGTAGTGGGGAAAATGCTAGAATCCATTTTAAAAGATGTAATAGCAGAGCACTTGGAAAACAGTGACAGGATTGGACAAAGTCAACATGGATTTACAAAAGGTAAATTGTGCTTGACTAATCTACAGGAATTTTTTGAGGATGTAACTGGTAGAATAGATAAGGGAGAACCAGTGGATGCGGTGTATTTGGACTTTCAGAAGGCTTTCGATAAGGTCCCGCATAAGAGATTAGCGTGTAAAGTTAAGGCACATGGGATTGGGGGTAAGGTACTAACTTGGATAAAGAACTGGTTGGCAGACAGGAAGCAAAGAGTTGGAATAAACTGGTCTTTTTCCGAGTGGCAGGCAGTGACTAGTGGGGTACCGCAGGGATCGGTCCTAGGACCCCAGCTATTCACAATATATATGGTGTGGAGATGCCGGTGTTGGACTGGGGTGGACAAATGTAAGAAATCACACAACACCAGGTTATAGTCCAACAGCTTTATTTGAAATCACAAGCTTTCGGAGCGCTGCTCCTTCGTCAGGTGAAGTGGAGAGATACATAAAAACACAGCTTATATAGTCAGAGAATAATGTCAGATGTTTACAGGTAATCTTTCTAACTGCCATTTATCACACCTCGGCAGAGAGGTGATCACAGCAATCAAAGGTGTGAATGGTGTCCAAACAGGTCAGTCAGGAAAACATTACATCAAAGAACAATGAGGTGGGGTCACAAGGGGTCAAATGTTGCAGATGCTGGGGTCTGTATGAAAAACAAAAAAAGACAAAAAACATTTTTTTTGCTGGAAATCACAGCAGGTCCGGCCGCATCTGTGTGGAGAGAACAAGCCAACGACGACTCGAGTCTGGATGACCCTACGTCAGGTGGGGTTACATGTAGCGTGACATGAACCCAAGATCTCGGTTGAGGCCGTCCTCGTGGGTGCGGAACTTGGCTATCAGTTTCTGCTCGACGATTTTGCGTTGTCGTGTGTCTCGAAGGCAACGCATGCCAGATCATCAACACATATACCATCATCACGTGAGGACACCACCCACCAGGTACATGGTACATACTCATGTGACTCGGCCAACGTTCTCTACCTCATACGTTGCAGGAAAGGATGCCCTGGAGCATGGTACATCGGCGAGACCATGCAGACACTGCGACAACGGATGAACGGACACCGCGCAACAATCGCCAGGCAGGAGTGTTCCCTCCCAGTCGGGGAACACTTCAGCAGTCAAAGACATTCAGCCTCCGATCTTCGGGTAAGCATTCTCCAAGGCGGCCTTCGAGACACACGACAACGCAATTTCCAGCAAAAAAAATGTTTTTTGTCTTTTTTTTGTTTTTCATACAGACCCCAGCATCTGCAACATTTGACCCCTTGTGACCCCACCTCATTGTTCTTTGATGTAATGTTTTCCTGACTGACCTGTTTGGACACCATTTACACCTTTGATTGCTGTGATCATCTCTCTGCCGAGGTGTGATAAATGGCAGTTAGAAAGATTACCTGTAAACATCTGACATTATTCTCTGACTATATAAGCTGTGTTTTTATGCATCTCTCCACTTCACCTGGCGAAGGAGCAGCGCTCCGAAAGCTTGTGATTTCAAATAAAGCTGTTGGACTATAACCTGGTGTTGTGATTTCTTACACAATATATATAAATGATCTAGACGAGGGAACTAGATGTAATATCTCCAAGTTTGCAGACGACACAAAGCTGGGTGGGCGTGTGTGCTGTGAGAAGGATGCAAAGAAACTCCAGTATGATTTGGACAGATTGGGTGATTGGGCAGAAGCATGGCAGATGCAGTATAATGTGGATAAATGTGAGGTTATCCACTTTGGTGGCAACAACAGGAAGACAGATTATCTGAACGGCAATAGATTGGGAGAAGGGGAAGTGCAACGAGACCTGGGTGTCCTTGTGCACCAGTCGCTAAAGGTAAGCATGCAGGTGCAGCAGGCGGTTAAGAAGGCAAATGGTATGTTGGCCTTCGTAGCGAGAGGGTTCGAGTACAAGAACAAGGATGTCTTGCTGCAGTTGTACAGGGCCTTGGTGAGACCACACCTTGAGTATTGTGTGCAGTTTTGGTCACCTTATCTGAGGAAGGATGTTCTTGCCATGGAGGGAGTGCAGCGAAGATTTACCAGACTGATACCTGGGATGGCAGGAATGACGTATGAGGGGAAATTGGGTCGATTGGGCTTATACTCACTGGAGTTTAGAAGAATGAGAGGGGACCTCATTGAAACTTATAAAGTTCTAACAGGACTGGACAGACTGGATGCAGGAAGGATGTTCCCGATGGCAGGGGAGTCCAGAATCAGGGGTCACAGTCTAAGGATAAGGAGTAAGCCATTTAGGACAGAGATGAGGAGGAATTTCTTCACCCAGAGAGTGGTGAACCTGTGGAATTCTCTACCACAGAAGGCAGTAGAGGCCAATTCATTAAATATATTCAAGAAGGAGTTGGATATATTTCTTAAGGCTAAAGGGATATGGGGAGAAGGCAGGGACTGGGTACTGAATTTGGATGATGAGCCATGATCGCATTAAATGGCGGAGCAGGCTCGAGGGGCCGAATGGCCTACTCCTGCTCCCATCTTCTATGTTTCTATGTTTTACCTGGGAGTGAGTTACAGGCTAGGATCTAATCGAGGGGTTCGGGGGGTTTATACATAGAACAGATACCTGGGAGTCAGTTACAGGCTAGGATCTAATTGAGGGGTTCGGGGGGTTTATACATAGAATAACAGATACCCGGGAGTGAGTTACAGGCTAGGATCTAATTGAGGGGTTCGGGGGGTTTATACATATAATAACAGATACCCGGGAGTGAGTTACAGGCTGGGATGTAATTGAGGGGTTCGGGGGGTTTATATATAGAATAACAGATACCCGGGAGTGAGTTACAGGCTAGGATCTAATTGAGGGGTTCGGGGGGTTTATATATAGAATAACAGATACCCGGGAGTGAGTTACAGGCTGGGATGTAATTGAGAGGTTCGGGGGGTTTATATATAGAATAACAGATACCCGGGAGTGAGTTACAGGCTGGGATGTAATTGAGGGGTTCGGGGGGTTTATACATAGAATAACAGATACCCGGGAGTGAGTTACAGGCTGGGATGTAATTGAGAGGTTCGGGGGGTTTATATATAGAATAACTGATACCCGGGAGTGAGTTACAGGCTGGGTTTCCTGCTGACAGATGTTATAATGTGTTGACTACGAGCTCACGTAGAGTAACGGGATGGTGAGATGTTGACTGACGAGAGGACCAAGGAGGAGGGATAACGCACCCCGTCTCAGGCATGCAGCGGTATTGGTTGTGATGGTGACCAGGGTGGTCCCAGCACTGGGGGCGGATGATAACCAGAGCCAAATGTTTGCCTCCCCCCTCTGATCAATATCCCACTGGTGACGGTTGTGACAGTGCAGGATGTGGAAATGTAACTGATGAGTGAAGCTCGGAACAAATTCACCCGTACTGTACAGTCGATGTTGGTCACAAGGGTTATGTCACATTGCAGACAGGTGATGGACCGTTGATCGAGGTAACACTAACCACATAACACGGTCTCACCACTGGCTTGTCAGAGACCGAGCGTGGCGCCACATAAGCTCTCACCTCGGCGACCTCGTCATGACCCCAGAAACAGGCGTAGTGCAGCGGTGTGTTCCCGTGTTCGTTCACTGCGCTGACATCTGCTTTACACTGGATAAGCTGCAGAGAGAAAACGTAGAGGGTGAATCACCCGTGGAGGGCGAGGTGTGATGACCGCAGAGAGACGACGGACCGGTAACGTGGCCGGCTCCAACTGCACTTCCATCCTGTACCTCACCCAAGTGGCCAGTCTCTATGTGTGAGCCTCAACAGAGCATATAACCAGGGAGAGCAGCAATCCCAAAACCAATCCTCTCTTCACCAGAGACGCGCGCACGCACGCACACACGCACGCACACACGCACGCACACACACGCGCACGCACGCACACGCACGCGCACACACGCGCGCGCGCGCACACACACACGCGCACGCACGCACACACGCACAGTGTCCTTGTCCTTATCTTCAGTACGATGTCGCGGTGCCGTGTCCTTACCTTCAGTACGATGTCGCGGTGCCGTGTCCTTACCTTCAGTACGATGTCGCGGTGTCGTGTCCTTACCTTCAGTACGATGCCGCGGTGCCGTGTCCTTACCTTCAGTACGATGCCGCGGTGCCGTGTCCTTACCTTCAGTACGATGCCGCGGTGCCGTGTCCTTACCTTCAGTACGATGCCGCGGTGCCGTGTCCTTACCTTCAGTACGATGCCGCGGTGCCGTGTCCTTACCTTCAGTACGATGTCGCGGTGTCGTGTCCTTACCTTCAGTACGATGTCGCGGTGCCGTGTCCTTACCTTCAGTACGATGCCGCGGTGCCGTGTCCTTACCTTCAGTACGATGCCGCGGTGCCGTGTCCTTACCTTCAGTACCATGTCGCGGTGCCGTGTCCTTACCTTCAGTACGATGTCGCGGTGCCGTGTCCTTACCTTCAGTACGATGTCGCGGTGCCGTGTCCTTACCTTCAGTACGATGCCGCGGTGCCGTGTCCTTACCTTCAGTACGATGCCGCGGTGCCGTGTCCTTACCTTCAGTACGATGCCGCGGTGCAGTGCTTACCTTCAATACGGTGTCGCGGTGCCGTGTCCTTACCTTCAGTACGATGCCGCGGTGCAGTGCTTACCTTCAGTACGATGCCGCGGTGCCGTGTCCTTACCTTCAGTACGATGTCGCGGTGCCGTGTCCTTACCTTCAGTACGATGTCGCAGTGCCGTGTCCTTACCTTCAGTACGATGCCGCGGTGCCGTGTCCGTACCTTCAGTACGATGTCGCGGTGCCGTGTCCTTACCTTCAGTACGATGTCGCGGTGCCGTGTCCTTACCTTCAGTACGATGTCGCGGTGCCATGTCCTTACCTTCAGTACGATGCCGCGGTGCAGTGCTTACCTTCAGTACGATGTCGCGGTGCCGTGTCCTTACCTTCAGTACGATGCCGCGGTGCCGTGTCCTTACCTTCAGTACGATGTCGCAGTGCAGTGCTTACCTTCAGTACGATGTCGCGGTGCCGTGTCCTTACCTTCAGTACGATGTCACGGTGCCGTGTCCTTACCTTCAGTACGATGCCGCGGTGCCGTGTCCTTACCTTCAGTACGATGTCGCAGTGCAGTGCTTACCTTCAGTACGATGTCGCGGTGCCGTGTCCTTACCTTCAGTACGATGTCGCGGTGCAGTGTCCTTACCTTCAGTACGATGTCATGGTGCCGTGGCCTTACCTTCAGTACGATGTCGCGGTGCCGTGTCCTTACCTTCAGTACGATGTCGCGGTGCCGTGTCCTTACCTTCAGTACGATGCCGCGGTGTCGTGTCCTTACCTTCAGTATGATGTCGCGGTGCCGTGTCCTTACCTTCAGTACGATGTTGCGGTGCAGTGCTTACCTTCAGTATGATGTCGCGGTGCCGTGTCCTTACCTTCAGTACGATGTCGCGGTGCCGTGTCCTTACCTTCAGTACGATGTCGCGGTGCCGTGTCCTTACCTTCAGTACGATGCCGCGGTGCCGTGTCCTTACCTTCAGTATGATGTCGCGGTGCAGTGCTTACCTTCAGTACGATGTCGCGGTGCCGTGTCCTTACCTTCAGTACAATGCCGCGGTGCCGTGTCCTTACCTTCAGTACGATGTCGCGGTGCCGTGTCCTTACCTTCAGTATGATGTCGCGGTGCAGTGCTTACCTTCAGTACGATGCCGCGGTGCCGTGTCCTTACCTTCAGTACGATGTCGCGGTGCAGTGCTTACCTTCAGTACGATGTCGCGGTGCAGTGCTTACCTTCAGTACGATGTCGCGGTGTCCGTGGCTGGCGGCGAGGTGTAACGGCGTGTCGTCACCCCTGTTCATCACATTGATCCGAGCTCCACGCATTATCAACATGTCGACGACATTGGATCGGCCCTCGCGGCAGGCCCAGTGGAGGGGGCTGAACCCGTGGTCATCTCTGAAAAACAGCAACGGCCCCAGTCAGACAGCTCCAGCGGGGCGGAGTGCGGCATCGCATTTAATGCACTCCCAGTCAGACAGCGCCAGCGCCTGGCGGGGAGCGGGAGCACCAGGCGGCGGAGAGTGAGACGACGCTCGACACAGGTTGCCTGGGGGGAAATCTGACTCTATCTGAATCTACACGAAGGGCACCAGGCAACATTCCTTTCAGGGAACACACAGGGAGAAGAAGGGAGTCTGTGGGTGGGTTTAGAGAGAGATTCAAATGGAAAATCCACACACCATTCATTTAAAAATGTAAAGGAAGCCATAACTACACAAAGAGAGAGTTAGAGGGAGAGTGCTGGGTAAATTTGGTCGGTCTTGTCCGAGGGAGGTGCTGTGTGGCTGGGATCAGACGATCAGAGTGATCTACCAGTACCAGAGCCTTACCCAGAGCTCTGGGAGGCGTTCAGTGAATGCCTGAACTGCACTGTGCTCTGAAAACACCACGTTGGCAGTGTGACTCACCGCTCAGCAGCTTGCCAGTATTGCAGCCCTCAGTGGCTGTAGCCAGGGATCTCGCTGAGACAGGAGGCACCGGCTGGAAGCAGGAGCCAAACCTGTCTGAACCAGAGAAAGCAGCAGACAGGCGAAGCCCCGCAGGCTTTAGGCAAGTCAAACCCATCCACACTCCACCCCCGCACGCTGCCCCCACACCGCACCCTCTCCCCGCACCCCTCCTCCACACTGGCGACAACGCTTGGCTTTTGAGAAGGAGCCCAGTCGGCAGACACAGGAGCCTTTGAACAGGACAGAGGAATCGACTGCAGGAAAAAGCAACTCCCATGGAACACCCCAAACTAACTCAATGACTCAATAGATTCGAGGCTGCTGACAATTACCCTGGACACAGCAAACCAGGAATTCGATAGACAGGAGACTATCGCGTTCCACAGTCTATCCCAGGACTCCTCGCCCACCCATGAGAGAGCCTCAGTCTATCCCAGGACTCCTCACCCAGCCATGAGAGAGCCTCAGTCTATCCCAGGACTCCTCACCCACGAGAGAGCCTCAGTCTATCACAGGACTCCTCACTCAGCCATGAGAGAGCCTCAGTCTATCCCAGGACTCCTCACCCAGCCATGAGAGAGCCTCAGTCTATCCCAGGACTCCTCGCCCATCCATGAGAGCGCCTCAGTCTATCCCAGGACTCCTCGCCCATCCATGAGAGAGCCTCAGTCTATCCCAGGACTCCTCACCCAGCCATGAGAGCGCCTCAGTCTATCCCAGGACTCCTCACCCACCCACGAGGAATCCACAGTCTCTTCCTAATCCACGTGTGAATTCTAACAGATCTATTAATGGGGAGGGGGAATAACATTAAGATCTACAAGTAACGCCTTGGGTTTCTACTGTGGTGTATGTGCCTTTAAGAGCCCCTGTGTACTGTAATGCCGGTAGTGGCCACTCGGGCTATATAAGCCGGTATAGTGTCTTGTATCTGTTAGTTCACCTCCAGACTTTGTCCAGTAAACACCTGTAAACCAACTCCTGCATTCCGTGTCTCCATTAACACACGGATACAACAGTGGCGACGAATTGGAAACGGACTTACCTGCAATACGGCAGCACCTCAAGGAGATCGATTCCTCAGACGAAGGAAGAAGAAAAAAAAAGAAAAAACTGTGGTTTCACCAGCTAGCCGGGCTGGTGGCAGGTACTGCAATAATCCTTCCTGGGCGGCGGGCTGGGGCTTGATCGGCTGGCTCTACAGCTGGGCCAAGCAGTGAAGGCGCAGGCAAACAGAGGCGAAGGGTGGAGCACTCGGGAGACGGCCAGCTCTGCACAGCAGGTCGGCGTTCGGACCACGCAGAGGGAGGGGAAAGTCCCAGAGAGTCCGGCGGGAACAAGTCTCCGACTATTAAAAATATTTGTATAAATAAAAACCGTGGAGAACAGCGTTGTCAGCAGCAACAGCGGCGGGAAAGCGCGGGAGGCGCCATTTTTTTTCAGCAAGGAAGAAAGGAAAGCGCAGGAGGCGCCATTTTTTTTTCAGGATGCCTAAGACTGGCAATATTACTGCTTTCGATAGTGATGTAGAGGATTGGACCACATATGTTGAAAGAATGGAGGCATATTGCACAGCAAATGAAATAGTGGATGATAAAAAGGCATCGATACTCCTAAATCTAATGGGCGCAAAGACATATGGGCTGTTATGAAACTTAATCACTCCAGCCAAACCGATGGACAAGAATTTTAAGGAAATTGTTGATACCCTACAGGAGCACTTAAACCCAACACCGCTGCTGATAGCGGAACGGTTCAAATTCTTCAGGAGGAATCAGCACAAGAATGAAAGTAACGCTGATTACCTCACCGAATTAAGGAAGCTATCAAAGCACTGCCAATTCGGAGCAGGACTGGCAGATTCTCTTCGAGACAAATTCGTCTGCGGTCTCCTAAGTGAAGGAACACAGAAAAGGCTACTTTCTGAGAACGATTTAACACTGGACAAGGCTTTCAGTATGGCTGTATCATACGAAGCAGCAGCGAGAGGAGCTGCAGAGATACAGCAAAAGCCACAGGATTTCGGCACCCATGAAATGACACAGGGTTTCGAGAGATGTTATCGGTGCGGCAGATCCACCCATGACCAGAGGGACTGCTGGTTCAAGGACAAAGCATGCAGGCAATGCGGAAAGATGGGACACATTGCACGTGTATGCCGATCTGGAAACAAAAAATCCACTGACAAAAAAAAAATCAATAAAGTACAAAAAGGTACAAATGATGACGGACAGCGGCTCCGAAGACCAGAAGAGCGATAGCGACTCCGGAAACAAGAGACTAAGCTGTCTCAAATTACATAATGTAATTGCCAAAGAAGATTACCAGACCATTTGGGTTACCCTCACGATAGCAGGGTCCCCAGTTAAAATGGAGCTAGATACAGGATCAGCTCTGACCGTCATAAGTCGACAGGATTACGAGCGGCTATTTCCGCATATACCCTTGAAAGACACATCCATGATCTTAAAAACATATACGGGGCAGAAAGTATACCCCAGAGGGAAAATAAGGGTGTCTGTTGTATACAACGGCAAGGAAATACAGAAGTTGTATTTATACGTTCTGCAAAATGGTGGTCCACCGCTGTTGGGACGTGAATGGATCAGAAAGATACGTTTAGACTGGCACTCCATTCAGGCACTGACCAGTAAGAAAAAAAATGATGATGACGTCATACCTGAACGATTAAAAGACATCTTGGCCAACGCCGAAGAAGTGTTCCAACAGGAACTAGGAACCTTGAAAGGCGTCACTGCCTCAATAAAGGTGGAAGATGCGGCAATTCCCAAGTTTTTTAAGGCAAGGCCGGTGCCATACGCAATTCGTCCAGCAGTCGAGGCAGAGCTGGAGAATTTGGAAAGGACAGGCGTGTTATCCTAGATTGGAGCGAGTGGGCAACACCCATCGTCCCGGTCATGAAGAAAACTTTGAATAATGATAAATCTGAAGAACAGAGAAAAATTCGCATCTGTGGGGACTTCAAGGTGACTGTAAACCCGGTCCTTCACACGGTACAGTATCCTCTTCCGAGGACAGAAGATATTTTCGCCTCACTATCCGGAGGGAAACGTTTCACAAAAATTGACTTGGCACAGGCATATCTACAGATGGAGGTTGAGGAGGCCTCTAAAAAGTATCTCACAATAAACACACACAAAGGCCCGTACCAGTACAATCGACTGGTTTTCAGAGTAGCATCAGCTCCAGCTATCTGGCAAAGAGCTATGGAACAAGTCCTGCAAGGGATTCCTGGGACTCAATGCTACCTAGACGACATCCTTGTAACAGGAGAAAACGACAACGAGCACCTTGCCAATTTGGAGCAGGTGCTCACTAGGCTGAGAGAACGGGGCCTACGAGCAAACCGCCCCAAGTGTGAATTTTTCCAGAAACAAATATCATATTGTGGCCACATAATTAACGAAGAAGGGTTGCATAAGTCCCCTGAAAAAATTGAAGCGGTCATAAAAGCCCCAGCACCTGAAAATGTCTCACAATTAAGGTCGTTCCTGGGATTCATAAATTACTATCATAAATTTTTACCGAACTTGTCAACTGTTCTGCACCCTCTTAACGAACTGCTACAAACGGGAGTAATTTGGGAATGGAGCGAGGACTGTAAACGTGCCTTCCATAAATGTAAAGGCTTGATCACGTCCAAGGAAGTTTTGGCTCATTACAACCCATCACTGCCAATCAGACTGGCGTGCGATGCATCCCCTTACGGCGTAGGAGCGGTATTATCGCATAGATTCCCTGATGGCTCGGAGCGGCCGATAGCTTTTGCGTCACGCTCATTGAACTCAGCTGAGCGTAACTATGCCCAGATCGACAGGGAAGCACTCAGCCTGGTATGGGGAGTGAAGAAATTCAACCATTACCTACACGGACAAAACTTTACTTTGTTGACTGACCATCAACCC
This sequence comes from Somniosus microcephalus, assembly GCF_052327205.1. Classification (NCBI taxonomy): domain Eukaryota; kingdom Metazoa; phylum Chordata; class Chondrichthyes; order Squaliformes; family Somniosidae; genus Somniosus; species Somniosus microcephalus. Next base: position 237,366,498 of record NC_140996.1, read on the forward strand.
CTCGTCTCCATATTCAACCCTAAAAAGGGCGTTCCCATTATGACAGCACAAAGGCTACAGAGGTGGTCCCTTTTCCTAGGGGCACACCGATATGACATAGAATACAAAGGATCAAAACAGCATGGAAATGCTGACGGTTTATCGCACCTACCGTTGCCAACGGTAGAAGGAGCACCTACGGTAGACCCAGTGGAAATGTTCCACTCTACCATAGTAGATTGTCTACCAGTAACAAATTCTGCCATTGAAAAGGAAACGAGAAATGACCTGACTCTCTCACGAGTCTACGATTTAACGGTAAAGGGATGGCCAGCACATGGCGAACCACTGTTGCCAGCATTCTCGCAAAGAAGGGAACAGCTGTCAGTGTGCCGAGGAACCTTGATGTGTGGATCCAGAGTGGTGATTCCACCCAAACTCCAGGATAAAATGCTAAAGGAGCTCCACGAGGGGCATCTGGGCGGAGTGAAAATGAAGAACCTAGCCAGAGCGTTTGTGTGGTGGCCAGGTATCGATGGAGACATCGAAGAAATGACCAAGGGCTGTCTAGGATGCCAGAAGGTCCAAAACGCCCCACCACAAGCCCCTCTACATCCATGGGAGTGGCCCTCATCTCCATGGCAAAGGGTACACATCGACTTTGCTGGTCCATTTATGGACTCAATGTTCTTAATCGCGGTTGATGCACACTCCAAGTGGCCAGAGGTAATAAAGATGTCCTCCATCACCACGGAAAAAACCATCACAGTATTAAGGACCATATTTGCCAGGAATGGGCTGCCTGAACAGATCTGTTCTGATAATGGACCACAATTTGTGTCCGAAGAATTCAGGAAGTTCTTAAAAAACAATGGAGTTAAGCACTATACACCCGCCCCATACCATCCCGCCACCAATGGATTGGCTGAAAGGTTTGTCCAGACCTTCAAGAAGGCCATAAAGGCTATGGGTAATGAAGGCATTAATCTACAGCATAAGGTAGATAACTTCTTGTTTGCATACAGGAATGCAACACATGTGGTTACAAACCAAACTCCCGCCATGATGTTCTTCAATAGAAGACTAAGATGCCGGCTGGATTTGATCAAGCCAAACATCAGAAGGGACGTAGAGAACCGGCAATTTCAAGGCATGAATGAAAGGCCAACTAGAACCTTCCAGATAGGTCAACAAGTTTTGGCCCGGGACTACCGTACCGAGAAATGGCAGCCTGGAACTATTTGCACACGACTAGGACCGCTGATGTATACCGTGGACATTGGAGAAAGCATAATAAGGCGCCATGTTGACCAGATCATAGAGTCATCCGAAAAGGGACAACCTACACCACAACTCTATACGCCTAATGATGAAGCAGAGATACCCATAGTATCTACCTCCGATCCGGTGATACTGGAACCAGATAAACCCGACACTGGCATTCAAGCCGAATCGACCTTGCCAAAAGAACCTACTACACCACCGAAAACTACACCACCACCGAGGCGTTATCCGGACCGAGTCAGGAA